>NC_090776.1:11021070-11198570 GCF_040054535.1 Antennarius striatus
ATAAAGCACAGTGACCTTTGGGTTATATGGTGTAAGCAAATACAGCAAACAATGTTCGCCCAAGGCACACACTGGTTCATTCATGTTTTAAGCTCCTCTGTTAATGCAAGATTACCAATGTGTTCTCAAATTGAAAAGACACAGCTCCATAACCCATGCAGGGGAGTGTGGGGCCATCTACTCCTTATTTATCAGCAGTGACACTATCAGCACAGTGCCTTGTGAAAAGAGAGCCAGTCATTCAGAACAGTGGGGCCACCTTGGCTGTCAAAGCAGGATTTAAGCTACATTTCCCATGGTTGCCATGACGACTGTGGGAAGTGATTATGAGGAGAGTTTTTGGAGCAGTGCTGTCACACCAGTGGGTATTACCATAGTGGTTTGCACAGAAAATTACTTTTTTTTTGTGCCAGGTGAAGTGTTCTGTTGTGTGATGGCAGTGCCCTAGAATTATTTGTGTCAAAAATAACAGGCTAATGTATTTGTGTCTTTCCAGGGCAAAAAATGGATAGATGGGACAAGATCAAGTAGACTGTGAGGATTCTCTAACCCTTGCCCCCGAGTCCCAACCGTCTGAGAGGGTGTCGGACGTCACTGAGGCAAACCTGGGCCGTTGGCACTAAGATGTCCCTAAGTGGTGGCACTGCAGGCGGGAAAGGTGTGGACTCTAATGCGGTGGACACTTACGACAGCGGGGATGAGTGGGATATCGGTGTTGGAAATCTGATAATTGACCTTGACGCTGATTTAGAGAAAGACAAACTTGAGATGTCTGGCACCAAGGACGGCATGGCGGCACCACCCAGTGCAGTGGCAGCATTGCCTGACAACATCAGGTTTGTTAGTCCAGTGTCTGGCTCTCAAGGCAAAGAAAGCAAATCCAAATACAAGCGCAGTAAGAACTCTAAAGACAATAGTAGTAAACCTTCATCTGGAGAGGGGGGCAAAAAAGAAACTACAGGACGGACTCAAGGGGAGCCAACAGGCACAGCAGCAAGTGCAGGAGCTGCTGGCAATAATTCCACCTCTGGAAAAAACATGGAAAAAGGGGGCAAAGCCTCAAGAGGTGTTCTGAGTGGTAAAAAAGAGAAAGAAGGGGCTAGTGGGAAAAGCAAGAAAGACAAAACAGATGGAGCCCCAGTCGTGGCGATAGCTGCCACAGAGAAGGATGTTGTGTCTCAAGCCCAAATTGCCCTGGGGAATAGTCGTAATGCGTCCTTTGAGAACACACAATCAACAGACTTGGCAGAAGCCAATCAAATGGGGAATATTGCACTTGAACCTGTTGGGATAGTACCAGCGTTGACCACAAAAACTGAACCAGAGGAGGTGGAAAATGGAAATAGTGAATGCAAGGCATTGAAGAAGGTGAAAAATGAAAAGGTACGTTTTACATTTTATTCAGCTTGCTTTTATCTTGATGTTGTGTTACATATTGTCGCTGATTAATCATGTGTGTGTCAAAGGAAAGGATTTCACCATGTGTTTTGTTAGGTACTAACTACAGACATTTTGCAGGCTGATCCTAATGTAATTGTGTTTGCTGTACACACAATATGCAGCGTTCAATGCATTTGTATCAAAAAGTATTCTGCTAATTACTTTCTTCTAACAGATATGCACTACATCGATCTGTTTCACACAAGATCTACTGAATGAGCCCGTGCTAACTGGTATTTGTTTTGGAGGGCCTTCAGTGGGTGCTGTTAAACTTGTGCTCAGAGCTCACAGTTGTTGACATGTGCTGGCAACCACCCATTTTTTACTTTATCCAAAAGCCAACAACAACAGGCAATTGTGGAGTTGTCAGTGAAAAGCATCTTTGAAACAATGAATGCTTTCATCAGATTAATTATCATGTTAGAAATTCATAAATGAAAGAGACACAATTGACACAAACCCTTTATGGTGCTTGCAGTTGTGCTCTGTGATTGCCTGTCGCTTGCAGCAGGCTAGGAGATACTGTACTCCCTAAAGCTGCCTCACAAGTGATGCATAAAAAGACCTACTGCTGTTTTTGTCTTTTATTAGCACATGGTGAATAAGGGCACCCTTGACAAAATGATGCGGGGACCAGCTGCATGAGGCATTGTGCTTTCTCTACCCTTCATGACAGTCAAGATTTGACTCATTTTAAAACTATGCATCCTTGTTATAAAATACTCACATTCAGCTTGTAAAATAAATGTAGCCAAATTGAGTTTTGAAATTCCTTGAAACATTGTGTTAATTCTGAAGTAGCATTAGTATCTATACACACATCACGACTGTGGTTAAGTCAATGTCACTTTCTCTCACAATTTTTCTTTACATGATATCAGCGCTGACATTATTGTACAAGAACAATATAAAGATTTGTGTTTTTATTCCCCACAGTTATCTTGTTCACTCATAGAGTTGATCTATCAGTGTGTCTATTGTATGCCTCATAGCAGCCTTTTCATGCTCTGCCAGTATAAAAGACAGCAGAGCAGGGAGGTGCTGAGGACTGTTTTTGTCTGTCATCGTGTTCCATTCTTAATCCCACAAGCCCCAGCAATGCCTAGTGGAACAGTGTGTGGGGGAGGGAGCTGGTGCAAAGCACGCCTTGGTCGTTCTTCCTGCTGCTCTGAAAGTGGCGTGGGGGATGGGCTGTGAGGAAGCCTGTTTGATTCTTTAAATCCAGGACAACCGGCCAGGAACACAAGCTGGGGAGTCTCCCAGACTGACTGATCTAAAAGGAAATTACTGTAAACTCTTTGCAATCATTATGTGTTTAGAATGAAAAGTCTTTTGAGTGAGACCCACGTGAATCGGTGGACAGTACTGAATAAAGAAGAGGGTCATAACTGTCTCTGTTTAGCCGGATGGTGAAATAAGTCCTTGAAAACATGTTTAAAAAATGTGATAGTGATGCAGCATGGGCTGTGCTTTGAAGAGCTGCTTTGAGGCTGGCAACCCCCATTAATGGATTTGGTGAAAGTCCATTTAACTCTGATTTCCCTCCTACCTATCCAAACAAAAACCCATACAAACCGTCTGTGTCATCTGAACATTGTGAATCCGTTTATGATTTAAACCTCAACATGGAGAACCAGGCTGTTACAACACAGCTGCAGAGAAAGGCCAAGCACTATAGAGCAAAGATGAGTCCACACCTAATGGTGACATTAATGGGCTTGATAATTACTGCTCGTAAGCATTTGAATGGGCATAGAATAATAATTTTTTCCAACTGGTTAGTCTTGCATGGCCACAACTCCACACTTTGTTCTAGTCTGTGAAAGAAAGAAGGAAAGGCCATACCCATTATCATTCTAGGACGGAAGAATATAACCCTCTGCCCTGTTTATACTGCTTCAAATCAATCAAGCGTATTGGGTGGTGTGAAGACCAGGATGCATTGATGAAGCTTCTGCTAAATAACATTGGGAGTGTTTGTGTGTGATGGAAAGATGTACTAAAATGACTAAATCCCTGCAAAAGAATCCAGTAGGCCTGTTGTATTTAAGCATCTGAAGCTTTTTCAGACGTCCTCAACCATTTTCATCAAAGGTTACAGGCTTAGAGGTGGCTGTTTTCACATGCCGCTGGGGATTTTGAACAGTAACACACAGATAGTGGAAGGGGAGGAGAATGCCGACTGAAATAGTTGGCAGATGACAGGCTCATACCAGCAACTACCTCTTGTGAGTCAGGCAAGGAGCCGTGAAAAGGTAGGGTTAAGGAGAGATTAGATGATTTGAGAAGAGTTTCTGTAATAGACAAGAGCTAGATAGCATAGTTTGATTGAAAATTGCTCGCTGAACAGAGAACAGAGAACTGAACACTGTCAAGGTAAATCTATTGCTGTGACTCATTGTGACTGTTAAATATTGGCTCGAATTCTGATAAGGATGACATAGATCAGATCCACATCGCAATTGGTCATTTAATGTAGCAGGTTTTCGTGTTAAGGTTAAAAAATTGCTTTCCCATCTTTCCCTTTATTATTTCCTATCTTTCCCTTTACTTCCATTATTATGATGTGACCATTGATTTGAAATAACTAGCTGTCACATGATCAGTGTATTTCAAGGGTAATCAGTATGCATCTCACCAGCTCCCCTGTTCTCTGTGGTGGAAGTGTAATAGTGTGGCTACATTGTCTGCGTCTTAAGTTGAAGTTCCCCAAAGCATTGGTTCTCGAATCCTGAATAAATCATCTCTACTTCCTTCGTACAAGTGCTAACAACCTCTGAGTGTGTCTCAATCTCCCACCTTTCATTATACAAATCTAGAGGAGTAAGGCATTCGTCAGCTGCCTCGGTGTGCCACTGGCCTTGATAAATGAAGTAGCTCTCATGGAAAATTACATTGGCAGTGTTACTTTGAAAAGAGGAAGGAGAGAGGAAAGGCTACACTTGAATGAATGGGCTGAGCGGCTGCTTTGGGTAGCTGCTGATGTTCAACTGGGAGAGTGGAGGATTTCATTAGTGTTAGCTCGCTTATTTTCTCTTTGCGTATGCCTGACTGACTGTTGCTTTTGCATGAAAGCACATTCCTTTTTAGTACCATTTTAAAGGCACTGGAATAAAAAAGAGATGGTGACTTTTTTTTTTTTTTGCAAAGTGAGTAAATTACACGTAGAAGCTCAATGTGAAGTGAGTCTCATAGTTTACTGTTCACATTCTGCTGAAGTTAATATCACCTAGGTAGGTTAATAGTAAAAATATTCATCCGGTTGTAGTTAGACAGCATCATATGTCTTGTACATATACTCTTTAGATATGTTAGGTATTTATATATTGATACTATTATATATTTGATTATGCGTTATGTCTGACTTCTCTATCGGAACGACTCAACTCGTTGAAAACCTTAAGACCCTCCCCTCCTTACAGGATTTGGAAGACCTTGTTCAGAATAGACGCCTATATCCGATTTTTAGCCCATCCAGTCCCAATCGGGTAGTAGTCTGAACAGCTCTTAACACATCAATGGGATATGGCAGACCGCAATGTCATATTTGCGACGCAAGAGGAAGGTTTCAGAAGGAAGAGCATCATGCATTACGGAGCGGTAAAAAAGAGAAGATGTGTGTGAGATTTTCTGTACCTCTACCAGACAGTGATAACGCCAATACACTAAGGTAACAAAACTTCATGTTCAAACTTCATCGGAATTATATGACCTCACACATTACGCACACTGAACGACGACTCTGCCCCGACGTCGTTGTACGGCAACCTGTCAGATCTGCCGATAACGTTGCCCAGTCTGAACAGAGCCACATCGCATTTGGGCACTTGCTAAAAACAGTGTGAATAGTTATCCCTAAAAATCAGATATGGAAGGAAATCTGATATGCCTGTAGTCTGATCGGGGCCAAGTAACAGTCAAACATCCAATTTCCTATTATCAAATTTACTAGTGTTAGTATTGCCTGGTGTATGTTGTGACACAATTTGCAGTAGTTTGATCGTAGTATTTTGTTGGATTTTTATTGTGTTTTGCAAGATAAAGAAAAGAAAATCAAAACTCAAGAAAATGTATGAAGGAATCAATATTGTTTTATATTTTAAAAAAAGGCAAATTAATGTTAAATTTAATCACAGAAGAACTTAATATTTGGTGGTAACCTTTATCAATCCACATATGGAAAGTATGCTGATGATTAAATGTTCATAAATGATTTATAATACTGTTTTTAGCCTCAGTTCCGTGCTGCTGTGATTTCAACATTGTTGCCTCTGCTGAGTGAAGCCCCCACACCCTCAGGGAGACCCTCTCTGCTACAGGAAGAAAACATTTGACACTAATTGTTTTCCACAGCTGCCATTAGCTGCTACTTCATTATAACATGAACCGGTTTGAGCTTGTAGGCAAAACAAAACACTTCAAGAAGTATAGAAATGATGTAATTCTTTTAAGTAATTGAGCAGCTGTTAGGATGGATATAAAAATGTCATTGCAGTGATATTGAAATTGGTTGTGCTTTTTATAATTTATTTTCATGTGAACTTCTGTGTCTCAGGGTTCATCTTTTTCTCAACAGAAAAAGAGGCATATCATGCATGCCACACATTTTCAAGGTTTACTTTCTTATCCCTCACTGACATACCATAGAAAATCAAAACAGCTTGAACAATCAGAGGATATCAAAATGGCATGTGTAATCACAATATGGGGAGAAAAATTGCTGCAAAATACTGATATTTGCAAATGTCACCATTAAAGCATTTGCCTCCAATGCCTCCTGCAGTGTGTAAACACACTCAGTTTACTTCAACAAATACGGTGCATATTTCAGTCTCAAAATTGTATTTTTATGCACCATATTTTCAGAAACACTCAACTTGATATCAGTACCATAGTGTGAAAAAGAATTGTGTGTTCTTCAGTGTGTATCTCATTCAATTCATACAAGACTTTCAGACGGAGTTCATGAAACAAAGGCAGCTTGAGTAAAGTCAGTCTAATGCTGTTATTAAATAAGCGAAACATGTATACAGTTCTTAAATCACCAGTGTGAAAGAAATCTGAGAAACCTGGATTAATGAGTGGTTGCAGATGGACTAGAAACTCTCTAGCCTAATTACGCCCATCCCTGTGCGATGAAATAAAATGGGTCATTGTAGGAATCATGAAAAGAGTTAGTACTGTCAGAACAGATGAGGAAGAATGTGAAATGCATCAGTCTAGGAAGTGTCAGGAAGCTAATCTAGGCTGTGAGACTCCACAGTGAAACACATCATCCTCTCATGGGTTGGATGTGAACAGTAGTAATGAACTGACCAAGAAGTGGCCAACTTTACAAAATTCCTTCCTTGCATTCCTTACTTCTGGTCCTACTATTCAAAAGAATGAATTACCCAAAGAGAGCCACTGGTAACCCAAAAAATCATAAGGCACATCTGAGTTTTGTCACAACACACTTTGATGAACCATCAGACTGTAGAAAAATATTCTATGGACTGAAAGGGGAAAAATTAAACATCCAAAGGAAGGACTTCATTACATCAGGTGTAAACGCAACACAGCATTCCATTAATAATAATAATAATAATAATAATAACCAGTACTTTAATTGTCCCTCTTGGGGAAATTCTTTTTACACTTCACATGTACATATATATGTTAATTACACACACAGGGGTTACAGGTTACAGGCCCCTGAACACAGCATACACTAGGGGCCTGTAGGCATGCAATTAGTATAGAGAGGACATACAGAGGTTCAATGGAGGCAGAGTGACAGTTCGCGCACAAGGGTCACGCCCCAATGAGCATCTTGTAGGGGGACGGCGCCTTGCTCAAGGGCGCCTCGGCAGTGGCTGGGAGGTGAGCCGATGCCTCCCACCGTCAGGTGTCACTCCGAAGGATGTTCTGGCGGGAGCGGGATTCGAACCCCCTATGGCTGGGCGATCCTGTCTTCAAGACGATTGCTCTACCGCTGAGCCACTGCCACCCCATTAAAAGATACGTAGTTATATCTTGTGTCAAACATGGAGGCGGTAGTGTAGTATTGTGGTGATGCTTTATAGATTCATGACTGGAATGATCTGCCATAATTTAAGGAAACTTGAATGTTGTTCTCTGGCAGTTGCTTGGTCACGTAGCAAGTTAATAAATGCAAGCATGACCATAAGTGTCAGTGGTTTAAAAGGAATGAAATTACAGTCTTGGGAGTAGCCTGATAAAAGTCTAAACCTGAATCACATTAGGAGGCTGTGGCAAGACCTGAAAAGAGAAATTCAGGCTCACAAAGCCTCTGGTGTGGCTTCACAAAAGCAGTTCTTCAGAGAATAGTGGGACAAAATTCCACCTCATCCAAGTCAGAGACTGATCTTCAGTTATTGAAATTGCTTGCTTGCAGCTGTTGATGCTAAAGGGGGCACAGCTAGTTATTAAGTTCAAGGCAGAGCAAAGACTTTTCACAGTTGCAGATAATCATTTTGCCTTATTAAAACTAAACAGTTTATGTTTACTCAGGTCATCTTTGCTAAATGTGGTGTTGTATGAGATCTGCACAAAAATAAAAAATCAGGATCAGATCCTACTTCATACCACTGTAGTCATCATTTCTGTATTGGCACATAAATCATGATATCAGAATGGTCAGCTAACCCAACAACAAAAAAGAATAACCAAAAGATTGTAGTTTTGTTCCTCAGGTATGCTGCAGACCTTTATTTATAACCAGCACCGTGAGGAACATTGAGTATGTTATGTACTCATTGATTTATTACATCCCGCTTCAAAGCGGTGATGTATTGTAATTGTCTGTGTTCGTGTGTTCGTCCGTTCGTCCAAATGTCCACCAAATGGCTTTGCAAATGTTGCAGAAAGAAAAATGAAACAAAAAGAAGATTACTTGGGTGGCAAAGGGGAAAATGAGATGAGGACCTTCACCTTAAGAAAACTTGGTCAACTAGGTCAAATTTCAACCTTTGTACACTCAGGAACTGGAGAAGGCCAGTGTAAGACCACAGGTAAAAGCTAGTGCTTTGATCTACATATGCACTAGCTTTGATCTATGGTCAAAGCTATGCACTTGTTAGGTACCACTTTCAGGGAATCCTGACCTACCCTTCACAGGATGTTGCAGTCTCTGACTGCCTTCTTGACAACTGTTTCACCAAAAATCAAAAACACTAACCCTTTTTGAACATGCAACCTTTTGAAAATGGACTCCAGAATGTAAACTTTCATTGTCATTTAAACTGAACTGATAGAATGAATTTCCACTAAATAAAACGTGGCAGTTTTTTCTGTCCTCTTAATGTTGTTCCTTCCAGAATTACTCGAAATTGACATTTTCCTTGTTCGCTGTTATCACTTAAAATTTCATTGTTATATTCCCCGTGGTTATATCCATGTGGTTGATTCGTGGATCCTCTGAAAAGTGATAATTTTAAGCATTCTTAAACAGGAGAGTGTTTTTGAATCATACCTGATCATTTTCCTGAAGCTAATCAAGGTGTATATAAACCTCTAGACTCCACGCTGGTTGCGTGACAGTCTTAATGTGGCTCCTTTATAGAATAGCATGGTGATTCAGTAAAAATATGAAGTCCTTTTACAAAACATTTGATGTTCATTTGTCCATGGTGATCCTTTGAAAACAATGTCTATAGTTTTTTGATGAGAAATGTTTTGAAGGATTGTTAACTAGAACAATACGCCTTGTGTTAAGGAAACTTTGATTTTTGGAATGCAATTTTTCACGGTTCAGTTTTTATGTGGCAACATTATAATAACTTACATTGTGAAATGCAACAGGGATCACAGACCTGACTTGAAATATATATATGTATATGTACTCTAACACACAACCCAGATTATTGTTGTTAAATGCATTCGTTTCTAATTAATGAAGGTTGTAGGAGTTTTAGGGTCTATGTCTGAAAAGTTGTATACTCATTGAAAGCATTTTAACCTCATTATACATCGAGAAACGTGTTTAATGTCTGTTTTAAAATATGTTATGATTTCCTGCAAGCAGGGACACAAAACATTGGGCTAGTTTTGCAAAATAAATTACAGATCTGTCACACAAAGCCCTTGTCATGGTTTGTCTGTCACTCCCTATAGCTTTCTCATTTTAGCTTTTCATGAGGTGTGTTACTGTGTCTGGATCAGCTTGCTGTGAAGGAGACGCGTGTGTGTGTGTGTGGGGGGGGGGGGTTGGGGGGGCTAGGGGTTGTACGACTAATTCAGCTCATGAAAGACTTAGGCAGCGAGAGCAGCTGTCTTCCATTGTCGGCCTGCAAATTTCCAGTGTGCCTCATTTCGTCGTTCAATGTGTGAGTAGAAAGAGATTCAGGGAGGGGAGAGGAGAGAAGAAACAAACCAAAATAAGAAAGGAATGAAATATCAGGACTTTCATTGCTTTGACTCGGTGTATGCTTACTTCTGTTTCTTCTATTTAAAACCGTGGTGGGTCTGTGGTTGGACTATGGATTTATAATAAACCATGAGACCTTTCAGACCCGGATTGCAGTATGCACACAGATAAAAAGACTGTTGTGGTGAGAGGGTAGAGAGAGGGCATATGAGGAGCAAGAGAAGGGGGTGGGATAAAGAGCTGCCTGAGATTAGGAGAGGAGGGGGCTGTTGAACGGTGTTATGAATGGATAGAGTCTTTAACCCCCAATACACTGAATAGTTTGTCACAGGCTGCTGCGGCTGTATGTGGAATGAGAGGAGCTGGTTGAGAGCTCTTGGATTCCTGAATCCTTGAGGCATGTGGTCTGATTAGCAGAACAAAACCCACACAGTGGGGAGGAACCCCCCCCCCCAGCTGGAATTTTCTACCAGTGAGGGAAGAGGTTGCTCAAAGTTTGTACTGACTAGCTATGTTGTAAGGGAGCGGAGTCTGTGTTTGATTCCTCAGCTGAAGGTTTTTGTTATTAGCCTGTTCCGTTTTGGCCAAACACTCTTGATCCTTTTACGGACATTTAAACTGAGCGTTAAAATAATTTTCAATATTGAAACCGTTTTGGCCATGAAACAGCTGATGAGAAAACGTTCAGTCCAAGAGCTTAACTCCTTATGACAGGTTTGTGGTTAAACAAAGACGACGTTAACAACAAGGCAGTGTTAAAGCAAGGAGTGATTAGAGACAGGATTACGTATCTCGCCCTCCCCCCTAATACGTAATACAGCCACTTTGTTCAATGGAACAAATTTAAAAAATCACTGACGTGTCTTAGCATTATTTCAACATATTTTGTTCTCCCAAAATGCAATCCATAGGAAAAACAAAAACCTCTTCCTTTGTCCTCTACGAAGGTCAGGATTGAATGCTGTATAATCATTTACTGACATAAACTTACAAAACATACTTTCTGAGGCATACTGCTTTGGATATTGAGCAATTTTCCCAGTCCTTTTTATGAAACACTTTCATCAGAAGACAGTCCAGCATGCATAAAAACCAGATTAATTCTTATCTGCACCAGATCCCACACTTCAGATTAACTATACCTTGTCTATAAATACAAAAAAACCAAAACATTATCTGGGGCTTGTTGGGTTTCTGTGTTGAGATGTGTTTTTCTCATCTGGGATCCCAGACAGGAGTTTCTGGTGACATTGTTCTAGAACTGCTCACTACAATCTCTTTGTTTCGCCTGAGCAAAGACAATAGCAGCGTAACACTGCTGCAGTGGGTGATTTTAAGTTCCACGCAAGCATTCAGTGAGCAAAAAGGTCAACACATATACCATAACTGTGGTGTCTAGTGTGGCGTGGTACATATGCATTGAGCAGCATCTTGTAAAGACGGATTCAAGCATGGCAACAACAGTCATTTATCTTGAATGTCATATAGTAGCTGATCTCATCCTCTGCTTGGAGGAACATTCGTGACTGTCTTTTTTTCCTTGTTTTCCCAGTATCTGTTGTAACAATTTTTACAAACAAATTATTATTATAACATCATTAAAACAGTTAGACATTTCTGATAACTTTTAAATTTAACCAATAGAATGTTTTTGCACATGAAATATTGATACTACGGTTTTAGTATTTCTAGAACTGACTAGCGTCACACGCAGCAAGGCGCCTTGTCATTTTACTCACTGCTAAACCCTAACTGAGGTAGACAACTGAGCAAGCACTCATAGTGGCTAATCCATTTTCTTATCTATCAGATGGTGTTGTTTGGGGATGTTTGTTTGCAAGCTGAGGGTGTTTTCTGGGCTTATCCGTCTCGTTACATTTTGCAGCGTGTTGAAAGGCTGTCTGCCAGAAATAAAGCAGCAGTCCACATTTCAGCATGAGAAATTGGAGAAGTTAGATCATGTGCTCTATCTTGCCTAAAAGCCAAACTGAGAGGTCAGCCTTGAGAGCAGAGCTTTTATACCAGCTTTCCTCTAATCCAGTGACTCCGATTCCCGCTCAGAGCATAATTGAATGTCATCTGTTCAAATATAAAAAAAAACAACCTGAGCCTTGTTAACTAAATAAATTCAATAAAGTTAGCTTCATTTTTTAAAGAAGTATGCAGTTGGTGCGTTGCATCTGTGCTTGGGAGCGCATCTTTCCAAGCTTGGAAGTACAGATCTGAGATGAAAGGATTTTCTTTGCCATTCTAATCCACACAGACAGCGAGGCCCTTGTGATTATTCCCGCCCCCTTCTCTCCACTCATCTCTTTGAATGCAGAGCCTTTCTAATTCACCCTAAAAAGAGTTTCAAAAGGGGATTATACCACTGATAGAAATTAAAGAGAGAACACGTCCGTCCTTTGGGACCAATGTCAAACATTCATGAGTCCATGGAAGCTTGCATCATGCACTTTATCGGACTGAATTTGAAACTAGTTTGCATTCAGAGGGCTGCTTTTCAATTAAAAATGGTTGATATAATGGCTCATCAGTTATATATTTTTAGATTTTACAGTTAAAATATCTACTACTGGAAACGTTCCAATAGATCTGTTGATCCATGACATGCATTCAGCGACACGAGAAAATATGCTAACATTTAGTCTGCTGGGCTACAAGGATCTTTTACGTAAAGAAATCAATGGTGTTTTATTATAACAACTTGTTTTTCCACCAGTAGATGTTCCCTAATTGAAATTATGTAAATTGCAGTTTTTAATAAAGAGTTGACAATCATGGTGAGTAATTATTTTCCATTCAATTTTAAAATCATTTTAAGTTACCATAAATTAAGATGTCAGCTAGACTTTACTGATAACTTAATGGCTCTGAGGGGGGAAAAATCACACATTGTTCAATTTGAAACTTTTCCCTTTTGTTCAAGACTATTGACTCTAGATTTACATTTTCAGCATAATTCTCACGAGCGTTAGGCTGAAGACCTTCGCATTGAACATGCTAAAGAGACACTGTTGGAGAATGAGGTAGAGCTCATGTCTGTCACTGATCTGGGCTTCAGTCCAACAACTTAATGCTTGATCATCACCGAGTTCGTTTACGTCCTTTCCCTGATCTAATGTGTTTCAAGAGTACTGCATAGATAAACAAACTATACGTTCATTAAATATACAAACACCGATGGGTGGTTCTGTTCTGCTGCCTTCACTGAGGCTTTGCTTTGCTTCTTTGCCAAGTCCTTTTTAAACTCAATGACATGGAACTATTTGACTCTGGCATCAAGGAGTCTGTCACTGTTTACACAACACGTTAAATTTATGTGTCTGGTAGCGGCTCTTTGACCAAGGCTGGACTTGACCCACAAAAGGGTGGTAACAACATAAAAAATAAAATAAAATAGAGTTATGATGTTAACCAAACATGAACCTCAAACTATGTGTTAATGTGAGAAATATTGAATTCAATACAAGAGTCAGGCAGTTTGTTTTTAGACTAAATGTTAAAAGGAAGTCAGGATTGACATGTTTTACCCGCTCTTGTTGTCATTTTTGTCTTGATACTGCACTCTCTCATACCAGACTTTTGATCCTGGTGTCTCATAGAATATCTGTATTTGCATGGTTTACTAGAAAAGAAACCTCAGATGTTGTAAGTGATAAATGTAGGTTATCTCTATTAATTCCTCTTCTCAAAAATTGATTCTTTGCCAAAGACTTCTGTGGTCTCTGGTGTATGAGGGTTTGATTTTCTCATGCTATTTCTTTCCCTTAAACAAGAGTAACACATGCATCAAAGTCACCCCTGCCACAGCAGTCCTCTTATGAATACTGATACTCTGAATGGAGGCTGCATCAGTGTCCTTGAATACAGAAGCTTTCATTATCTGGTGTCGATTGTCAAAACGGTGTTCATCCAATTTGCTGTTTTTCATCTCCCACCTCTGTTTGGTCAGCAGTCTTATCAGTTGATTTACTTATTTATTCACTGCAGGGTGATGTTGTTAGGCTGTAATGTTGTATTTCTCCTGGAAGAAATAATTAAACATAATTGTTTCTTGAGAAATTTGAAGCGATGTGGATTTGTAATCTTCCTCATACAAACACAAGAACATGCAAAGTCCTGGATAAAAGTGGCAATTAATTTGACATGTACATGATTGTCTTTGTTTTAATATGAATATTTTACTGTGTGCCTACCAGTTGTTACGTTTGTAGATAGACGGGTAAAGGGGAGGGTTGTGTATCTGATATATCCTCAGGTGCTTCCCTCAACCTTTCCTTGCATATTGTATGGCGATGTTGTGGTGCACACCTAACTAGTCTGGGTTTGCTGGAGCCTACCACAGCTGACTATGGGTGAGAGGTGGGGTACACCCCGGACTTGCCGCCAGTGCATCACGGAGCCACATGAAAGACAAGCGAGCACTCATGCACACACTCACACCTAAAGTCAACTCACACAGACAATTTAGAACCGACCATTTCACCTAAGCTGCATGTTTTAGGAGGTGGGAGGAAGCCAAACCCATTGAATACATTAAAACACATTAAAAGATGTTAAAATGCCATGCACCCGTGATACCTATCTGTCTTCAGTTTGTTCTGTTAATGCATTTCAGCTCTGTCATCATCTACACTGCAAGAACAGACTAAATGACATAGACTCCAATTACTCTTACAGCCTTGAACAAGCTGTATGAAAAGGGCAAGCATGTGTTGTGTATAGATAGTAAAATGAAAAGCGGGTATATTTCGCTGCATAGATAATCAGATTAGTTCCCATACTTCATGCTGTGAATTTACAAATTTTATCATCTGCCTCGGTCATTGTCCAACCCAATGTTTCTGAATGTACAGAATAAACTTTAAGTATGCATTGACATAAAACATGGGAACATGCCTGTGTATGCCAACGCCGAGTAGAGTGTAAACAAAACTATCCCTCAGACAAGTGGTGGATCTTGGATGCCCTTGTTGCACCATTGAAATCATTTATAAATGTAAATTGAGCGTACAGGATTGTATTTTTTCTGGGTTGCTGTTTTCGTCTGAAAGTACTTCACTGCTACAGATATTGGCTCCAGGGTTGATGGCTCAGCATGCTGGGAATGGACATTATTATTTCCCTGCAGCTTGATATTTAGGACAAGCTCCCTGAATTAGTGGTCCGTGTAGCTCTTATTTTGCTGAGAGGACTTTTCACAAGAATTTACAGTTACCTGCACATTAATGTTCCTACGATAAATAAATAGTAGTGAGGGCATTTCTTCCCTTACTCCATGTTGTTTCCACATAGAACAAAAAGACCAGGATGTTTGTGTAGAAGCAAAGGGAGAAGACAGCAGTGTGGATCAATGAAGGTGAAGTTAACATGGAAATGAGCTTCTCTCTGTATTGGAGACTAGGGAGTTGTTTAGTCCTTTGTGATGAGTTCAGCTCACACATTCAATTATGTTTCTCAATGGAGGCCTATATGTTCATCTGGCAAACTACATTACATTTAATTATATCCATTAGGTTTACGTATCTCCTGAAAAGTGAAACCTTTTGCACTTAAATCTACTTGTTCATGTGGTACTTTTATTTTTTATAAAGGTATATTTATGTATTTTTTATTTATATTTTTATACATAATTTGTCTGAATTTGTCTGAATATATTACTCAGCTTGTAATATATAATTTGCATTTTTTCCAGATATGAGTTCATCATAGAGCTCATGTTTAATTCAAGAGTAACCATGGGTGGAATATTATTGACTTGTCTACTGGGTTTTGTAGGAGTTATAATGAATGAAAATTTGTCTAAATGACAGCTCAGGGCACTTTGGCCTCGGTCAACAGGTGGACTTCTTATCCAGAGACATACCACCTCACAACTTAGACACTTCTCCCTTCGTTCTTTGCTCCTTGCTCTGTTTCCAGCTGTATGTTCAGGGTCTTTCAGAGTCCTTGCAGTTGCTCACACGGTTCCTGAAATGTACAGTCCTCAATCCCAAACAAGTTTTTTTTTACATCCAGTCCTTGACCGTAGCCTTGTTGATCCCGGACATCAGCACTCTCTCCTGTTATCTTGTTAGTACCATTTCTTGAAACTCTCCAGCCCTGGTCCTCTGTAAGCTTCAGGGCCTGTTTCTTTCGGCTGGAATGTTATATCGCAGATAAAACTCCCAGCGGAGATAGACTGTTTCCTGTCAGTCCATCTTTTCTCTTCTTGTTGCTCGGAGCATTGCTTTCATCATCATCCAAGTGATCTGTCACCTATACTAGAAAAGTAGAAGACTGATTGTTGCCTGGAAAAGTCCCACTTACACCGTATTCTGTTTACTGTTTACCTTTAACTTTAAGACAGAAAACTGCTTGTGTGCGATCATTAATGTCAGTGATCAGTCGTATTGGATGGATGGGCGTCTTAGACTCGAAATTTAATGTTTATGTTACCAGTAAAATAGGTCTGTGATAAAGCATTCACCATGAATCGATAGACCTAGTCTGACTCTACTGTAAGTTTAATTGTTAAATGTGACCCATTAAATCTAGGACTAGACATGAATAAAGACTCAATAATATAATAATAACAAATATACTTGAAAAATAAACTAAAATACTATTGAAATATTTTGTTGGACTCATGCTTAACTAATACTTGAGTAACGCACATTTGCTGTTGATAATTTTTATAAAACGTTGATTCATTCTTAGCATTTTCAGCATTAAAGTGTTCATGAATAACTTTTTTTGTTTTTACCATTTGAGTCATGTGCTTTGGTTTTCGATGGCGGTCACATAATTTTAAAAAACATTCATCTTTTGCAATACCTAATAATGATAGCCCGCCTCATGCTTCAATAAAGATGCATCTCTGTTTGTGGATGGCAGCTGAAGGCAAGGAGGTGGGGAGACTACAGTGACTGCACTGACTGTTTATTTTTATCAGGGCATTATCAGATTAGGCACTCAAACTAACAAGGTCATCAAACATGGACGGCTGAGAGCAGCAGACTCCTGCAAACGGCTGGCAAATAGAGAAGGTTTGCTTCATTATAATGGGGTTTGCTGCACTCCTGCTACATGGACATCACCACAGCTAGACTTATTAGTGCATTTAATGAGGTGGAGGGCACACAGATCTAATGTGTGTTTAGAGTTTTTCTACCAGCGGTTGCAGTGATGTGACTCACAGTATTGTGCTCACACGTTGCCACATGTCTTTTTGATTAAGCGAGTGTCTTCGGAACATTTCAGAGCGTAATCTCCTTTCACTGTTGTGCCAAAGTGCATCCACTGAGTAGTTACAAATTCCTTTTAGATTGATTTGATTCTTGCGAAAGTAGATTTATTTCCAGGTTGGCCTGTTTTGGCATGCTTTTACTCCAGAAAGGGCTTCTCACATAACTCCCTGGATTATTCTCAAGTCAGACTCTAATTATGAAGACAAGCCACAAATGCGCTGTGAGGATCACAAAATTAACTGTGGTGTGCTTTGCCCTCTTATGGTCTTGTAGTGACCCACAGCTATCTTTTTCTTCTCTTCATCATTACATATTATTGGGCTTGCACTAGGAGCTAGTGTGACAAAGCCACTGTGGCTCACTGTGAAAGAATTGAGCACGCCACAAAAAGCCACACTGTGTCTAAGACAGTGGCGCAGCACGTGGATGGGGGGGATAATTTTTTAGAAAATGGGGTTGTTTTCCTGCATTCTGGTGCATTCTGAGGGCAAAATCTTCTGCTCAGTTTACCTACAAAAATACACTAAAGTCAACAGTTCAAGCTTAACTCTTTATTTGTATCCTACTTTATGTAGGTATAAATGTCAGATTCAACAATTAAAAACTTGCATTCACTATGTGAAGATACAGTCATACAAAATATTACTCAATGTTTACTTGTAAGTTTCACTTAAACTAGAAGACATTTTAACTTTGACTTAGACACTTTGATTTTAATAACTTTGATTCTTGGTATTACTCAGTGTTTACTAGTAAGTGTTACTTGGACTAGAAGAGATTTTAGCTTTGATCACCACCAACGCCATTGGTATGCCATAGTTTAGGTTTTTTTTTAAATTTGATAACATGATTTTTCATTTAAATTTAAAAAGGCATGAAAAATAGCAAGCGAGGTGAATACACATTTACATGCATAGCTAGTTATTCCTGCCGGTCATAGGGATCAAAAGTGTAAGACTACAACAAAGTATTGATAATATCTTTGATTTACCTTCTGATCGATCTGTCACCACTCCCCCCCTTCTCAGCATTCACCATTTGTTGTTCAATTAGAATTTTAACACAAACTGTACTATATAACACTGGATTCTTAATTTCTTTCGATCGATCGTCCTCGCCTTGTCGTACACCAATTCCCGGGTTTAGCTTGTAAAAATAGAATCTTTTTGTTTTTCATTGGACGGGTGGAGATCCTGACCCGAGTGCATATTTAATGATCAGGAGCGTTCGGGTCACTTCGACTCGGCTATTTCCGTCGCCCGCTATTTCCGTCGGCATGCTTCGACTATTTCTGTTGGCTAGCGAGAGAAAAAGTTTGTTATCGCTCGGGGATTTTCGTGAGTCCAAAAAAGTTTTTGGCCTTTTTTCCTAAAAATAAGAACACCACCATGGCTACACAGGCTCAAAACCTTGTAGCCAATCTGGAATTTACTTCACCTGTGGCGAATGGCTAGCGCAAGCCCAGTATTAATTATTAATTAATTATTAATACACTGCCTGGCCAAAAAAAAAAGTCACACACTCTAATATTTCGTGGGACTGCCTGTAGCTTTGATTGCGTTGTGCATTTACTGTGGCATTGTTTCGACAACCTCGTACAATGTCACAGCATGTATTTCTGTCCAGAATTGCATTAATTTTTGGCCGAGTTCTTGTATTGACAATAGGAGTCAAACCACTCTGCAAGGTCTTCTCCAGCACATCCCATAGACTTTAAATGGGGATAAGCTCAGGACTGTGGGGGCCAATTGATGTGTCAAAATGATTCCTCACACTCCCCGGACCACTCTTGCACAATTAGAGTCTGATAAATGTTGGTATTGTTGTCCTGGAATATGATCGTGCCATCCGGGAGAAAAAATCCATTTATGGGATTGCCTGGTCATTCAGTACATTCAGATACTTGGCTTACTTAATTTTTTTGCTGAATAATATTGCTGAGCCTAGACTTGACCAACCGAAGCAACCCCTGATCATAACCCTGTAATTTGCTTATTGAAACCCAAATGTTGACCTATTTTTTGGCCGGGCAGTGTATGTTGCAGCTACAGTTTTCATAGCTCTAAGTCAGCTGTCAGGGTCCACATAGCTTTGAGACTAACTTTCAAGTCCAGATTAGCGCTGGCTGCTACAGGAAAAGTATATTCTCATGTTCACCACAAACAAAGGGGACGTTTACTCGACGGCCTTTTTTGTCCAAACAGACTTTTGAAAAAGGTTTCAGGGTATCATCTTTTAACAGGCTGCTGTCACATCTTTTGTAAACAACTACTCTAAACATAATGATGTCACGGCCCAGCGTTGTACATGCCTATGGATACACAGAAAACAATGTTGGACTGTGTGTTTTCGTTTGCTCTGAAGTTCATTTCCGCTCCTCCAGAGAAGGCTGGCTGCACCACTGCTGTGATCTTATTCTGTGGTGTTGATTTGGGTTAGTCACTGCCACATCGCATACACTACAAAATTGTGTCAGTTTTTGTGAATCCTTGTGTAAGAAGCTGTTGTGTGTTGGGTAAAAAAAATGCTTTGTTGAATGAGGTGAATTGAGGAGGATGAGGAGGAGGAGGAAGAGGAGGTCATTGGAGTGAGTCTGTCCATATGTCACATTTTTTTCCACAGTGGATCTCAAATACAATGCAATATATTTTCACAAAACATACTACCCACAACTTTGAAGAATTGAAGTTGTCCTTTTTCCAATTTTAGTGGTAGAGCTTTAGTTATTAATATTATTCATTTCAAACAGTTACAAGTTGAATTTAGACTCCTTCTGGGCGTTGATTCAGTCTCAGATGAGGATTTCTGGAGTACGTGGTAAAAACTAGCCTTCCTCAAATGCCTCAGAATATATACCAGATATCTGATTATGTGTAAAAGACTTTGCCCTCCATCCAAAACAGTTCAAGTCCAATCCTGGTCATGAAAGCAAGAAAAATGAGAACTCAGAAGTTCATTCCAGGTCCCCACAAAGCAGGCTTCTCCAAATCAACAACTCTGGAAAAGCAGCAACTGAAATGACACACATCCACCAGAGACTCAGAATCCAGAAACAGTTCTGGTTTACTTTGAGTTCGCTACACAATGCCATTACAACATGAGGATCCAGCTGACACATCTCTCCTCCAAGGACCAAATCCTGGCTGCTCGGAAACGTTAGCCATTCATACAGAGCGTGGACGTCACTCACAGGAGCCCAGATGCTTTAAATTAGACTGAATGATGTTCTGACAGTTGTCAGTCAAGGAGGATGAGGACTACGAGTTTTCATTTTGTTTCATCAAAAATGTAATGTGGCATGTTTGACTTTTCTTTCAAACACTGACTGCTGTACAATGACACAACTGCAGATGTACATAATGTATAGTGCAGGCCTTTTGTACATCACTGTCCATTAAGATTGATGTCTTTGACTAACAGCTGTGTGAAGGTCAGCCAGAATACCTGGTAAAGTAGCAGCGTGAAAGACAGCACTACCTGAACCACTGTCTACAGAACAGCGTATATCACACTCCACATGTCCACATGTAGACATACAGCCTTTGTCTTTGCTTTCCACCTTTATCACTGAATTTGTCCCCATAGGCAAAAACATCAATGATATTCTTTGAATATCAGACTCCATTCTTGAAAACAGTCCAAGGATGGAGTCTGTTTTCCAAACCAACAATTCCTGACTGGATTAGATTTATTAGTGCTTGATTATTTTCTGAATTTCCTAGCACGGAATGCATCTTAATAAATCACCCAATACTGTCATCTTAATGTAGCAGAAGTTCCCCTAATCTGTGTTGGTGAATGTTTGTGATGTGCAAAGTATGCTATTCAATGTATCTAGTAGCATAAAACAAAAAAAGGATTTTACCATCATCCTTATTGGCGTGGGGGGGGGGGGGTCAGTTGAGAATTGTCTTTCTAATGTTGGTAGAGGCCCCACCCACAGAAAACCATCAACACCAGGGAAACAGACCAACAAAGAACATCTATTAATAGGTTGAGGTGAGCAACTGTGGGGAAACCTAAAACCCTGAATAACAACTTGTTTTGCTTCTATAATATTTTAAACGAGTGAAATATCTCTTGTAGCATAACTGACAAAGTTTTCGGACTGTGTATCTCAAGTGTATGTTTTTGCAAGACTGCGTTAAGCTTTTGAATTCAGGAAAGCAAAACTGGGGCTTTTGGTCACAGCTGTGAATGTTATGGTGAATTGCGCACAGCACAGGAAGTTATATTTCTCTCTCGTCTGATCTCAAATCCTTGGTCAAAGCTTCAGACTTGTAAGACGAGGAGTGAATCATTGGTATTTGGGTGGAAATCTAGGTGGCTGAGCCTCTCAGTTTGCTGTGAGATAACATTCATGCCCGTGGAAAGGGCTGGCGAGAGAAATGCTCATATGCTCAGTTTAGTTAAACTGGATTCCTGCTTCCAGCACAAGCTGTTTTTCTTGTCAAAAGCAAGTTGGTGACCTTGTCAAGAATGTGGATTATTGTAACAGATACAGTTGTCAACTGACCTATGGTCAAAGTGGGGGGTGAGGAATGGGTAGAGGAGAAGGGCTTCCCAATATAGAATGTCAGAATCAGCATGTGGATGATATGCATGTTGGACCCTTGTTCAGTGTCATCATAAATGATCGGAGTTTAATAATCAGAGGAAAATGAGAAGCTCCCTTGTGTTTGTAGAATATGATTTGTTGGCTGGTGAATCACCTTAACATAATGTTATTTCAGTTGAGAGTATGTTGTTACTGTCGACCTTTAATTTCCTACACCTGTGATTTGCATAATTCAGAATCTGGTTTTGAGGTTTGGAGTAGTAGACTTTTTTTAAATAACGGATTACAACAGACATTTGATGCGACCAGTCCATAACTAGAACATTGTCTAGATGGGGACTTATTTTCTGGTATTAAATGTTAGAAGAAGGTTTTTTTGGTGTGCTTTCTGTGTTTCGATTGGTTCATCTGAGGATCTGTAGATCTATGAACCAACAGGCTGCTCCAGTTCTGACAAAGTACAGATACAGTTTGGGCAGACAGCTCCTCGTGTGAGCCTTCATCATGTTTTGTTAGCAGTAAACACAGAGATGTTCCAGTTACTCTGCTTCGACATGGAGCCGTCATTATACCCACAGTTCTACCCGCAGTGCTGTTCCAACCCAGCCCCCACCCTGTCATCTAACAAACAATAGCAGGCGTAGGCTCAAGGGAGCCGGCTGAGCCGAGGGGGTGAAAGGAAGGAATTAGGTTGACAAGGTCAAGCTGAACCAAGACGGGAGAAGTCTCCCAAATCACCTGCTGTTAGTAAACCAGTCAACCAACCAGGCATCTAGATTTCCTGCCAGAGCTCTGACATAAGCAGGTACAATTAATGTAATCTGGTTTTATAAAGAATTAACATCTAATCTGTCAATGTCTTAGAGTTGTTTTGAGAATTACACAGTAGAATAGAGAAAGTGCCAGCTTCCCTAAGGTGTTGTTTACTTTTGTTTCTCTATCTCTTTGTTGCCCAAGCTGTTCAGTTACTAATGAAGGGAGGAAATGCTTGACTAAGCCAACACAGTATAGTGAGTACAGTATTTGCTGTATCTATCTAATTATTCAGATAAGCAGAGTGTTAGATAATGAGTTTCATGAACTTACAATAACAATAACTGGCATCAAACTAACAAAAATTTAGTTGCTTCAGTTATTTGTCTTCTGTAGCAGATGTTTTTGTGGGATTTTCAAATTGAATTGAACATCAGTGATGTGACTCTGGAGATGGTGAGGTGGGTCTATCAGCATGGTGGTCCAAAGTTTGGTCCAGAAGCTACTGGATTGCCAATGGATTGGCAATCCACTAGCTAATGGATTGCCATGAACATTTGTGTTCCTGGTTCCCAGAGGATGGATCCAATGTCTTATTTTGGATAATATCCAGACGTTAACCCAAAGTCCCGAACACCTTTTTGAAAAATACAGATCGACAGAGCTGCAGGTTAGAACTGTTGAATTTAAGTTGTTTACAAATGCTGAAGAAAGTTAGACAGAAAAAATGTGCTAAAGCAAATAACGTGTTTTGGCTGCTTGAGTTTTATTTTCTTTTTTTATACTTTCCGAGTTAACTGCTGAAATCTGGGAAAGCAGTGATTTTTTCCAACAGCACCAGGGATGCAAGCAATAAAACCATCAGCGAGGTAGTAAACAAAACCCCAGACTTGCAAAATAGTGGTCTTGTCTGACTTTTTGGAATTTGTAGTAAAAAGAGGAAATTTTTCTGCTGTGTGACTTACAAGACAAATTAGGCCATTGCTTCACAACTTAGCAAATTGGTAAGGTGAGTTTTATCCCCTCCATGCTGCAATCTGTTACAGCACAGGTAAAATCTCTGAAGAGCTTTCTCTTTGACAAAGCTTTGTATTCTTTCTGCATTCAGTCTAATCAAAGGTATTTGTCAAGTTGTGTGTCGAGATGTGTTTGGATGTGTTACACATAGATATTAAAGTTGATTACTACTGCAGTTTACAGCAAATGTGAAAGCATCCTCGTCTTTCCAACACTGAAGCTGTGATTCACAGCTGCTCTTACAGTGGCTGCGGGATTAAAGTTTCATTCTTGATACCTGAGAAGCTGTAGATTTTACTGGCATTTTTCATGTTTATAGCTTTATCTTTCACAGCTCTGTTTCCAAACTGGAAGGTTGTTTTGCATCTTTAAATGAGCTGTAATGTGAAGTGTAAAATATTGGACCTGACACTAAGCACGTTACATGGATTTAAGAAAGGAAACATAACCAAAAACTCATATTTTACTAATTAATTTTTTTAAGACTTGAAACATAAAGTACAAGTGTGAGGTACATAAATTCTAATGCCTCTCAGACTTGCCCAGTCTGTTAAATGAAAACTGTCATTTATATGCATGGCATGGGCCTGTAATGTTAAAGAGTCCTATGGCAAACAGCTTCTTTGTTAGATGATAACCAGTGCGATCCTGGCTGCCTCATTATGGCTCAAAGATATTAGGTTGTGGGTGACCGACTTCATCATAGCTTAGTTTCCTCTCTGTATTATTCATGTGCAGTTATGCTTTCCTGAAAGCACAATTAGTAGAGAAAACTGAGAAGAGTTGCCTAGAAACGGAGTGCCTTTTGCCAGCTGGTGGTCTACTGTAGATGTCAGGTGTTCCTGTTTGTGTTTTCTTTCTCCTTCTCTGATTAATTCTGAGCTTCAAACGGAATGAAGATGTGCTTGTAGTCAAAGAATCAGACCAGTTTGCAGTGTTCAAAAGCAATCTGGTAGACTTGCACAATTTCAAATGGAATCAAGTTGGGTTGATTTGGTCCCTGGTTGATTTGAACATTTTAGTAATCAATTTGGATGTCGCTTGTCCATTCAGTTTCAGTTGTAGATTTAATAACCATACTACTTTCATGCCCCCAGTAATACTCCTCGCTTTGTAAGCATTCGAGTGCTCTGGACGGGTTAGAATTTAAATGCTGCTCTTCTTAAATTCATTATGTGGATTCAACAATGTAGAACAGATTACAAGCCTCCACATTGTTTGTGTGACAGCGAAATAAAAGGGTTTGTGTTCCTCTGCTTAATGTGTGTTAACTGAGAGTCAGCAGTGCTGAAAGAGCCACCAACCAGAGACAGCAAGAAGTGTAATCTGCACTGGCCTTTGACGTCAAGAACTCACCAGAGATGTTCACTGGGTTTGCCCCTGGTGTCAAAAAGAATTACATAATTGAAGCAGGAGCACCGAGCTCAGCCAACTAATTGCAGTTCAGGAAGGATTCCTTTTCACTTAATGATGGTCCCTGTCAGGAAAAATTACATCTTCTCTCTTCAAGAAAGATGTTTTCTTTCTTCTGATGTTGAATATAATTTTTGAATTTCCTTTGTGTCAAATCAAGTTGGGAAAACTCTTCTGCTCAGTAGTAAATAATTATAAGGGGATGATTTACATCAGTTGAACTGATAAATCATCTTCATAGTGTTTTACAGTTCAAGTGCTGGATCTTAATATGTCATGTCAGCTTTGTTTTTCAAAAAAAAATTTGTTTTTGCTTTCTCAACACATATTTTGACTCATTCACTACAGTTCATCTCCTAAATTTTTGTACATTGCTTGTCTGTGTAAAAGAGGAAGACAAAATTTGAGAGACTCAGCTTCCTTACTGTCACCTCCCAATCCAACAGAAGTACTATAATCCCTCGCTAATTTGTGCTTCAAAATGCACGGCTTCACTACATCACAGATTTTTAGTAGGTAGTCACGTAATACCATACGCGCATGCTATTGGCTGACAGCATCTCTGTGTGTGCGCTGCATTTCGAAACTCACGGAACGGAGGGTTTATAGACCTTAAAATTATCATAAATAATAAAATAAATAATTTGTCGCTGTATCACGGAATTTTGTTTTTTGCGGTCCAGGAAAGCATTAACCATGAGTAACGAGGGATTACTACATGTTGAAGGCAGGTCAGAACATATTTCATTACTCTCAAGAGAGCTAACAAGAATCGTTTTAAAGTTACATCCTGATGCATTTATATTGATTTGAATTAAATCAATTTTCATTTTAATTCATCCTGATGTCCATCTTATTTATATGATCGCGTTAGTGATTTTCAGGAATTAATGTGGATGATAATCTCAGTATTTTCTGGCCACATTGGCCAATGAGAGAGATGTTCCGAAGAGAGTAATGTTTGCTGCTAAGTGGCACTCAACATTCAAGCTAACATTAGCCACCGTACTGCTGTTGACAGACTTTAAACTGACTGTTAAAATCTCTCTTCCAGGTCTAGCTGAAGGATAGGCAGCCCGTGTTGACCACGTCTCCTCTTGAGCAGTCACTTGCCTGTTTTCTTGTTTTCTTGCTATAAAGCACACAGATGGCCACAGCAGCTTTGTCATTTTGTTTATTTAACACAGCTTTTCTTGTTGTGTGTGATAAAACCTGATTTCATAATTCATGAGGATTTGAAGACTCCTGTCCTTATGTTTGTCATCTCAGATGTTGGAAAAGGTAACAATAGAAATCCATGAGATTAGTGTCAACAGTACAGAGGTTAAATTTGTTTTGCTTTTTTGGGTCAGTCTTTTTCCTGAATTATTGAAAGGAGACTGATGGAAAACTAGCATCTGGAACTTCACATCTAAGCATTATGGTGTAAGAGGGTTGACATGAATGTCAAGTTTACGTCACTTCCCATTGCAGCTAGAGTCTTGAAATATCTCTGTCTACAACAAAGTCATTTGACCTAAGCATGAAACTAACTCAACCTTTCCCCATTGAAGAAGTCCAGATGTTAGGAGGTGTTGGTGGGCTTTTCCTCCAGTATGAAAGGGTAAATAATGGACCTTATCTGACCTTTCTTCCAAATAGAGTTAAACACAGGTCTACACTTTGGTATGAAAGGGTAACCAGATACTGTCAGGCGTGGGTATGACTCCTTATGTTACTGATGCTTTAAGCATGGGTTGCACTAAAAGCAGGATGGAAGAAAGAAAAACTACATGTGATGCTCATTGCTAGTTTCCTTGGGTTTTCGAACCACTGTTGCAGATATTATTCTGTTATCTCTGAGAATCAGATCTGATCAGTCAGCATGAAAATGTGATCAGAACAAGCATCTTCAACATATGGTTTGTGTCTGAAACCAAAATTAATTTTGCGAACCTGCATTTTTAAGAATAAAGGCTGAGCTCCTCCCCAAAACAATTTTAGATATACGAATGTGCAAGTCATATACAGTCTGCCACAGTGTCTTAATAATTTGTTAAAGAGTATCTGAGCCAACCTTAGCAAGTATGGTACATTGCAACAACCTATCAGAAATCCTCAGTGTGAGTCCATACTCCCACGGTACGATACAAAACAGAGGCGTTTGGTCACTAAAAGGGAAGTTACTGAAAAAAGTGATTTACAGTAGAGACCACACCAGCCTCATTAGTTTGGCATTGACAGATTTACAGAAATGATTGAAATGTTTTTTCTCAGTATCACTCCGCGCTAGTTATAAGCAATAGTATCTGTATGATATATCACAAAGTCACGTGACTTTGAATCCAGATAATGGATGCTGTTATCTGTTTACTAAAACGGAATTACTGACTAGTAGCCTGCTAAGATGACAGCTTTGGGCTCTCCTAGATTTTTCATTGTTTTTCTATCCATAACTTGTGAAAGAAGATAACAAGCTTGTTTTCAGATGTCATTGGGAAAACTGTTCACAGGCTAAATTTGTCAGTTATTGCTGATGACGTTAAGTGTCATTATCTATGTATTTATCTCTATTAACTTAATTTGAAAGTAGGTATAAGGAAAAATGAAGAGATAGTAAGCATAACACAGAAGTATGTTGTAGCTTCACACTGCTCACTATCAGTATGACACTGCAATGTAATCCTTTTATAATCCTAACCCAAGATCAGTGCTCATTTTCTCAATCCCATCTCTAATGAACAAAGTTAAAGCTGAAGGTAATGTGTCCGGTAAAAAGTGCAGCGCAAGTCTGTCTGTGCGGGGTGACTCGCGGCGATTTGCTTCCTCTCAGTCAGCACTGTGAGATATGCTCAACACCAGTTGATAGGCTTACGTCAGTGAGTTGTACTTCGCTCCTACACATCTGACTACCTCAATGAGTTGGCATGGGGTTTCAGTTTGGAAGAGAATTGCGTGACATTCATAGACATTGTGGCTTTGGGGGAGATTTTTCAAATCTGTTAGTAAAGTCTTGCAAGGAGGGCAGAAATCATGGAGTTTGGCATCGGCTGAGGACCGGGTAGAGCCTTTTGTAATCTGACAAGTTGTGTGGTTCAGTCACATGTGGTTTCTTTGAAACCTGGACAAGATGTCAGGCATTTCACTGTGTGGGTTCACATTCTGCTGCCCCACAGTGAAAGTCCTTTTGTTCACTCATCCATTGATAAAACCTAGAAATAGAGCGCCACTGTTCATGCACACTGCACAGTGCTTCCATTTTCATTGTGATTCTATTCTAATTGTTTTGTACCATTACACAGTGAATGGCTCTTTTATTGTGTAGATGCATTAGCCTGGCTTGTCCCTTTCATTTGCAACAGTTGATATGGAATATTTGTCATTTCTTTTTAGCTTGGATGGTGACAGGATTTAAGATGGACAAAACCTTCACACTTTTCCTGTTCTATCTTTTATCCAAATGTTACAAGTCCCTTGCAGTTTTCATTGTGTTAAAACTAGCCACATACATTTTTTTTGTTAAGGGGTGGCTAAATATTAGGCAACTCTATGGAAAAAATTCTGTTCTTTAATAAGATGCCTCAAATTCTGAGCTTGCTGCTTCTCCAATGAGAATGTGTTCCACTTTTGACATTGTACCCTGGCCTGTTTGTGGCAAAAAAACAGATATGAGTTGAACTTTAAAGACCTGATGACTGTTTCTCATATTTTCTGACCGTTAGATTGACACACCTATAGTGAGGTCTCCTGAGATGAACAATGAGCACCAACTTCTGCTCAGCGGAGGAAGGAAATTGATAACTTGATTGTAATCATAGGAGCTTGTTACATCTCCTAATTATTTCATTTTGGAAATGGCACACTTCCAGACCATTATTATGTTCAATTGCTAACCCAAAATATCAATTCCCAAGATGCCAACACAAACAGTTGGAGTTCGGCCAATTTAAATAATGCTCTGTAAATCAGTTTGCTTCTGTCATAGATGCTCAGGGAGGGTCTGATGTTTGATCTCTGTGTGCAGCTCTAGGTCTCCATAAGACCAGGAACAGAGTGGTGACAGCTCTGGTGATTACCTGTCCTGTCTCATTCACTCAGCCGGCCTGCAGCTTGGCCCCATCATGAATCAGAAACTGACACAAAGTGATTATGACGTTGTTCAGCCTGACTTAATGTTCTGTGCATACATTCGTTTGTTCTTCCTCTGAGTATCAGACTGAAATGTGCTATCTACAGTCACGTCTCTTAGCAGTGATATATAAACCTTTTTAAGATGACTACTCTTGAAAAAATATGAAATTTGATGATGGACTGTTTGAGCCAAATGTTTAGAGTAGCCTATTGCATAATCAGCTTCTGTGATCTATTCAGTGGAGACGCAGCAATATAAAAATAGAATTAAAAGGTTGAAAGGATGAAAAAATAACTAGAAGAAAGTATAACAGGCCAACTGAATCCTCATTGCCGTCACAAGGTGTCAGAACAGGTGGAGTCAATTACTGACCCTCAGTGGCCCGCTCCCCTACCACAACTAGCTATTTAATTGAGAGAATTAGTGGGTGATCAGCCTGCGAGATGATTTGGTGTCACTGATGCTGCGAGGGAGGAAATCTGTGGGAGAGATTGTTTGACAATCCTGGATAACTAATTTTGTCCTTCCAGAGAGGCAGTAGAAGCAGTTTGCTTGTCCCTCCCTGCCACCCCTGCCATCGCCTCTTAGGTTGAGGAAATTTGCAGTACTGTATCACAAGGCTTGGTGCTGCACCGTTGTTACGTTGTTTTCCAGGGCCACTGGTATATCAGGATAGCATACATTTCACAGCTCCTTGTAGCAGTTTATGTCTTCAATGTCTACTCTCAGTGTGTTTCCACAGTGGTTCTGAAGTACCTTGTGTGTTTCTCTCTCAACCCTCAACTCTATCTTCACAGATGGAATCTCCGGTATCTACGCCAGCCCCTCCGCCCCTCCACCTCCTGGCCACAGTAGGCAATAGTGAGATTGCCTCACCCTGTGAGCAGATAATGGTGCGCACACGCTCGGTGGCGGTGAACACATCTGATGTGGCCCTGGCCACTGACCCGGAATGCTTGGGGCCATGTGAGCCTGGTACCAGCGTCAATCTTGAAGGCATTGTGTGGCAGGAAACTGAAGACGGTAAGTGGAAAAGTGCAAAATGAAATTTTTGTCTTTTGACTGGTGTTCCCGATAAGATCTTCTGTCAAGAATGTCAGCTGAAATCAAAGTTGGTTTGGCGGCTCATTTGATGCTCCTGGAGTTCAGTGCTCTACTCTCTTAACATCTGTTTGTGTGTGATGCTGCATGATAGTAGTATGCCTTACAGTAGCGTAGTGCAGTATTACTTGTGCTATTTAACAACCTTGTATTGGGTGCATCATATGAAACAAATCAAATCAAATCACATTTATGTCTTGCCCATCGTTGCCTCTGAAATGAGTCCTGGATTTGGACGTGGAAGGAAAACACTCCCACACCACTCTACTATTATTTACACAGCCTGTGTGGATGTATCATCACAGGCAGTAGTTTGTCACGACTTTAGTAAATCCTCTGTCATTTAAAAAATGATCATCTTGCCATCATTACCATCCATATTTGCCTGCTGAATGTAATTGGATATCCCTTCAGGAGTTGATGGTGTTACTAATGTGTGCTTTAATGGCACTCATGCTGCATAATATTGCCAGCGACAATAGCAGTTGGCAGGCAGTTCTTAGGTGGCCTTGATGTGTTTTTTCCTTGGGAAAATGCAGACGGGAGTTTGTTGCCTTGAGATTCATGTTCTCAGCAGCAACATACCTCACAACACAAAGCAGTTTTTGCGAGAGCGCCATGTGGGAATAGAGCATTCCTCTCCTGCTCTGCAGTCCGGGTGAAATGGTAGACTCAGTTTTCCTCTCTTTGAGTGAAACCTCATTCTGCTCATTTAATTTCAAGATGTATCAGGTTCTGCTGGGTCTGAAAAGCTGCCCCTTTTCTGTGGTGCATGTGAAATAACGCAAACACCTAATCTTCAAAGAAGCTCACGCTCGGTTGCTCTGCGGGCACGCTGAGTACAAATCGCCCACACATCCACAGCATTTCACTCAGAGAAACCAAGAGAAAAAAGATCCTTGCTTCATCAACATTCAAAAGCACAGCTCCAGCTATTGACACCCCCCCCCCCACTGAAATAAAACTGCTTTCTTTTTTTGATTTTTGCTCCAGCCCTGGGCTGTGTCTGTTTCACCCTTGTCCTCCTCTCCATTGCAACTCTTTTCTGTTACCAAGCATCCAGCCAGTCACCCCTTGACTCGGTTTCCAAGCGAACAGGGAGAGAGCAAGTGCAAGGCAGGGGGTTGGGGCATGAATGGGGTGGGGGAGGGGGCAGACAAGGCTACTTCTGTTAATGACACAAACATGGCTCAGAGCCAACACCAGTACTATGTTTGTGCACCCTCATTCTCTTTCTCCCACAGAGTGATTGACCCTCCCCCTCCTCACCCTGCCCCCTTCCCTCTCCCTGTCCAAGTGTGTCCTTTGCCTGCACTCTCTCTCTCAAAGCTGCTATTTTGGCCAAGAAGGTGGTGGTTTGGTCTGACAGGGTTGTGTTTCTGTCTAATTCTACTCTATCTGGCTCAGTGGGGAGGGTGGTGGTGAGAGATTGAGTGTTTTTTAAAGTGGTATGATAGAGTAAGGGAGATATGTATTTTGTGTGTGGGTATGGGTATGGGCATGGGTGTGGGTGGGTGAGTGGGGTTTTTTTTGCAGGTGTAACACACAGGTTGTTAAGGCCAGGGGAGGTGAGAGACTTCAGGGTTTCCAATAACCAGGACACTCGCTGTTTTCAGGCCCGTCTTTTAACTCGCTCAAAACCTTGATCTGGTTGACAGCAGGGTGGAAAATCATGTGATGATGGATGAAGAGATTTATTTGATAGCTATGAATTGGCCCACAGTTGTCTGACACCACAGCTTAATCATTATTGATAAAGTCAGCTGTGGTTTTGGTGCTGTTGTACTGCTGCTCTGTTCTGTTGTGTGTTGTGTATGTTACACATCTGCTTTTGCAGGGAACATGTTAGGCGGGCGGAGCTTTCACTGCTTCATCTGGCACTAGACTCTAAATGAAACCCTGTAGTGGGTGATGCTATGTTATTTTGATCCATTTGTAAGATTAAACAGAAGATAATGCACGGACATTCTCATTACTTGTGTGATGAAACCCTGCATCAGAATCGGTCAGGATCTTAGAACTTCTGTAGTGTGAGTCAAGCCAAAGAGACCCGAGAAAGCAGACCTCGTTTTGGGCCAAATGAACAAATGAGAACCAAATGACAAAATCTAGGCACAGAACTAGGAAGAATACAGACCCTGAAGACATCGCAGAAGCATCCTGATTAGCAGTGAAGTTGAGAAATCTGCCACTTCTTTGCATGACAAGTCTCATACAGAGCTGTTTAGGCATGAAGTGTGTGTGTGTGTGTGTGTGTGTGTGTGTGTGTGTGTGTGTGTGTGTGTGTGTGTGTGTGTGTGTGTGTGTGTGTGTGTGTGTGTGTGTGTGTGTGTGTGTGTGTGTGTGTGTGTGTGTGTGTGTGTGCGTGCGCGTGCGTGCGTGTTTCATTTAGCATGCCAGCCAACAGCTGCTTCATCACCTCCGCCTTTCGGGCTTGTGGGAGTAAATGAACAACAGGCTCTCAGTAATGGCTGTGTCTAACCCAACTCACTGAGTACCAGAGAAAGGAACAGATTAGGAGGAAGCCAGCGACAGCAAACACATGTGATCACAGAAGCTACACCTTTGGTCAGAGCTCACAAGAATCTTGTCTGATGAGGATGAATACATTTTTCCTCCTGTGTAATTTCATCACAGATGCAGCTGCCAGTCAAGGCAAATCTGGATAATGGCCAGAATTAAATAGCAGCCAGAATGTGTAAATGGATTGCTGAATGAATGAAAAGCACAGACTGATGCATTTAACCCTTTGAGCGATAATAAATGGATAACATGAGGTGAGGGAAAGGGAGTGTGTCATGCAGGCAATCTGGTGGTGAGCGAAGCATAGACAAGGGGTAGGGGGGCAGGGCCGTGGTATTTTAAGGCGTAGCACTGACACAAATCCCCTCAGTGCAGACGAGGCAGTGGCAGCTCCCAGGGTCGTGTCGGCAGAGCGATGGGCCAACCCCTCCCAGGCTTAGCATGCTGATACCTCCAAATGTCATTTCTAAAATGCTGGAGAAGTTTATTGCTCTTGAAATGCAGCCCAGAAACCCTGGGCTCCTGCTCCACAACAGAAGTAACACAGAAGGCCCCCTTTGGCCAAACACTGCAGCTCCATGCCAGTGCACACACACACCCTCCAGTGCACGATAGACTATTCCCAAAGCAGACCCACAGCTTCTTTAGTTCCCTAATAGATAAATAATACAGGCTGTTAGGGGAAAAAATGTTGGTCTCATGGATTATTGATGTGACACACGTTACATCATTGTAGCGTGGTAAGCACTGGCTTTAGTACAAGAGTTAAAAGCTGTTTGGCATTTGAATAGAAGAGAGGTCAGCGTGTATAAACATTTATTCTGTATAAACATTTAAGACGTGTCGTTTTTTTCTGCTTTCCTCCAAAGCTGTCAGTGAGATGAAAAAGGCTATATTGTATGTTAGGAGCACTTGGCACTGTAGCTCACTTTCCAGCTATGCCTCCTTGCTCTTTTGAAGACCACCTGTCAGTGGATTCATTGAAATGTTTTTACAAAGGCGAGCAGCGGCTGCTCTCCGTGAACCCACCATAGAAACTGTCCTTGAAATGAGAGTGAGCATTCTCAGGAGGCCCATAGCCTTCTGCCAGGCCAGTGAGCAAGAGGAAGATGGAGTGAGAAATCATTCACAGAAGACCAGTGTCTACTAACAGCAGAGGACATACTGAAAGGAAAAGGAAAAAGGAATGCACATTCTTTTCTTGAGGTTGCACTGCATGGATTAGCCACGTTCACTTCCCAACCCATCCAGCCAATCATTCACTGACACTAACCTCCTCACCGGCACAGTCCAGAGGTGGCGAGTGAATCACCCATGTAGACGATTCACTGTTCTTCCTAAATTTGTGGTGGGGATAAGATTGCAGGAAAACCAAGATACTGTTGATTCACTATTCACCAAAATTAGGCCCAATTCAAATTCCTCTTTCTAACCCTACCCCTCACTTTCTGACATGCCCCTCTAAACAGAGAAATGAGTGGTAGTAGTTGAAGCCTTTATCTAGCAAACAGGATGCCACTCATCATATCATCAGTAGATAAGTTCCTCACTCCCACAGCAGTTTGGCAGCAGATTTATTTTTGGACGGTTTGCTCCGGCATCCCTTGAAAACTTGAAAGCATTCTAGTTCTATACTACCCTGTTCGTGCTCCCATTATCAAGCAGTTACAAATCTGACCTAATTTACTGGACAGAAAACAACATTTGGTTAAAATAACACAAGCTGCATGCAAAGAAAATGAATGTTTACTGAGATACTTGTGTAAAAACCCTTCAATAGGGATTTTTCTAAAGTGCTTGTTACATCAATCTAATTACACATTCATGTCTGTCAACATTAATGAGATACTCCTATGGTCATTTGCAAAGATACGTAATATTTATGCACTTCTTTTAGTGGCCATCTTTCATTTATGCTGCCTCTGTTCACAAAGCAACGTGGAATTTTCTCCCATGTCTTTCTACTCCTTTATCTTGATTCTGCATCTGAAAACACTTTGTTTGTGTCTGAAGGGCTGGATGACCACTTAGCCCCTCCATCCCCTAAAGAAACGGGACATGCTGCCCTACATGGGACCATGCAGAACAGAGGGTGGAAATTGGGATTGGGCCTTCTTAGTTAGTTTTACTAAGATGGTGTCTGATTGAACCCATATCTCTTTAGAGACTTGGTTGTCATTCCTTTATTGGCCAACAACTGCATTTTGGTCAAGCACGTAAATGGTCTGGTAGTGTAAATCATTTGTCGAGAGGAATTGTAGCTGTTGCCAGTGGTTGTCATAAGAGATCATGTGTGCTATATACATGTCAGCGAGAGCTTGAGTAATGCGCCTTTGGCAGGTCTGTCTCTTAATCTCAGCACTGTCTCATTTCTGGAAAAACAGCAGCGGGTTTGTTTTAACAGAGAGATTGTAGATATACCCAGATGACATATAAGGAAACAGCTTCTTGCCTAACAAATTATTTACAGTCATAAATTAATGTTAAGTTGGTCGAGATGTCAAATATTTATTTTTTGGTATTTACAGTTATCACACTTGCTTTGTGATCTGTGCTGAACACAAACCGATTTTTTTAAGTGTGGTTGGGGAGAAACTGCTGCATGCGGCTGATAATGCTGCGACAATGTGGAAGGCATACTAATGCTCCCCTCCTTTGCCTCTCAGTGGTATGAGATAATTGACCTTCTCACAGGCTGTTATTCTTGTCAGTGACTTTGCACTTTAACCTCTTATGAACCGAAAATGGGGCTTGAACTTTTCAGACAGAGGCTCGTTTGAGTGCTTTAAAATGCTAAACTAAATAACTTGATTTGCTGGACACTGACAGAGATTTTCATCACACTTTAAATATGGAGTTTTTCTATGGTACATTTGTAAGTTTTACTTAGAAATACAAGTCAGTCCTTTGCAGTGCTGTACAGTGGTGCAGAGCCAGAACAAAGAGTATATTAAGAGATAAGATAAGATAATCCTTTATTGTCCCACAGTGGGGAACTTTGTGAAATATTTTGTTTGTGAATATTTTACTGTCTATTATTTTTCCAGCTGCTTGCTAGATTGATCGATCATTTATCAAAAAATGACGAATTTTAAAAAAAGTACCCATTTCTGACTTAATGATGCCTAATGATGTACTGCTATGCAGCAAGTTATACAGACCTGATACCATAGACGAGTCGCACAAATGTTTTACCATCGTGGAATCAATAATTACTCAGTTGTTGAAGGTCTCCTTTAACAACGCAGAATAATAATTAATGTACACCACTTGTCTTTCTCTCATATTACCTTACAGTTAAACTTAGTCATTCATCACTGATGACGTGTCCAAGTATCACCGTAAGGTGTATTGAAGAAGAAAATTAAATGTCTATCATCAAAAAAAAAAAGTCCTACAGAGGAATGTGAGTCTGGGCTTCTCAGTCATTATTTGGTGTAGTTCATGTCCAAGATGAAGGCATTTTCTTCTATCAGTTGTGCAAAGGTTCTTAATTGAACATGTTTTTTGGTCAGGATAACTCATGAAGGGCACACTTAGTGTCATCCTGTCCAAAACAGGCTCTGAATTCCTGCTAAAAAATGGACTGTATTATGACCAACCCAAAAGCATGTCCGACTCAAACAAACTCCTGCCAAAGAAATTATGTCTTCAGATTGTTTGACTGGTCAGTTCAGCTCTACATTGTGTCTTTCACTACTACTGCAAATGAGAAAAACACTACTAAGTACTGCAGTCCACTCCTGAGCATTTCCAATGTGGTGACTCACACATCTTGTCCCAAATTTCTGCCTGCCTAGGCTTCAAGAAAAGGTCACTGTAAGAACTTTATTCATTTTGACAATAACATAACTGGACAAGCTCAGCTTCGTTCTATACACCATGAGTGCAGAAACACTCTTAAAATGACTGTTGGAAACATGCTCAGACACTTGAATGCTCAAATGCTTCATTTATCAATGTTACAGTCATTGCTTGTGGCAGCACCCAGCTATCCTTTATCTTCTCTCCGTAATGAATACTGACACTATTTTTCTCATTGTTCTCACTTTTTCTACTACATGCAATCTTGATAAGAGGTGCTTTTAGTGCAGAGATGGAGAAGAGATGAGGAAAGACATTTTCTCTCAGGATTAGAAAAGACTATAGAATATGTCAGTTGAACTTCAGCATCTGACTCTGCAAAGAACATGTTAATGGAACGACTTAAATCACATAGCCTTTAAAAAACATTTATTACATTAATAGAGGTATTTTAATTTGATGTTTACCAATCTTTTAATGTCACAACCAATTATTCTAGAAGTGATCTTCCATTATGATGAGGTCAGTCAGTGAAAATGCCATTAACCCCACAAAATTCCTGTTGAGTTGAAACAGAGCAGAGGTCAGCCTGTGAACCCGGGGCCCTCACCATCAGCCAAGGCCCTGATTGTTTGGCCCCAATCCAATCTAATGAAACATCTAAAGAAGGGAGGGGGTGGATGTTTAGGACCAGAAGCAGTCACCCATGCAGCACACAACCTGCTCCTGGCTTAATTTGTCCCTAATATTACCCGCCTGTTCAAGTAATCCTTGACAACTATGTAGTGCAGGTTCGAGCATGGGGTGACTGCCATTTGTTGTTTGATTGCATTGAAAGGAAATGAGTGGTAAAATTGCTAGTTGGTTTATCTCAGTCAGCTGTTAACCCTAATAAGACTGACACAACAAAGACCGCCTTTGTTTGTTCACTCCAAACATAACAGCAGCATGAGAGGCCAATTTAAGCTTATGTCAAAAACTTACACAGATGGCCCCTCATTTCATCCATTTGTGTTTCTTCTCTTAAGTAGACACAAAGGGGATCAGTGTATCTATTGTTAAAGCAAATGTGTGTAGATACCACAAAGAAGGAAAAAGTGAAGTAAAAATATAAAATCTCTGTCCACCTCTTCATCTATTTAATGGCCTCTCAGACAATCGTCCAGTACATTGTGGCCTTTGTTGAAGGTTCGTAATCACTCAACATTATCACAACTTCCTTTACCACCATTGTTGTGGAGGGATCAATGTCAACTTGAAGGACACATGCAAGCATGTGGATGTTGGCAGATATATTCATGTGCAGAGGGGGTATAATTAGCCTTTACATCCCTATAATGTCAGGTTTGATCTTCCTGTTTGAATTACCTGCTATCTGATGATAGCTGCGCAACAAAACATTCTATCTCACCACTCCTTTGGTGCTTTGGCTACTGACCAACAATGGCCCCCACCCTGCCCACAAGACTTTTAATGACAATGCTCAGTAACACAGTAGTCCCATTGTCAACGGGCTGTGAAAAAGGGCTGGTTTCCCCAGTCTACTACAGAAAAGATAGAGATCATCAAAGACAGGTAGACGCGTCTAAACAAATGTGCATTCATATAAAGTTTCCGTAGCGTCACAAGTGATTTTCTTACTGCCCCAGGAAAACTTGTTTGGGTGGTTTTGTAAAGGGTTTTCCATTTTTCCACATATTGTTATTGACATCTTTATCCTGATAGGGTGAAAAATTGTAAGAAACTTTCCATATAAATTTGAGTGGCTTTCAGTTTTAACAGTCTTCGTCTCAATCTTTACTAGTTTCCTCTATGCATGGTCTTGTATTACCAAGATGTTCATTGAAGTCACTTCTCCTCCTCCAAGGGACGTCATTCAGCAATCCAGCTCAAACAATGTGATGTAAAACAGAATATCAGAAGCTGGGCTTGCGTTAGCCATTCGTCACTTCGCCATAGGCAGATGTAGCGGCGCTAGCGAGCGAAAAAGTTTTAGCCTTTTTTCCGTAAAAATAAGAACGCCAGTGTGGCTACACAGTCTAAAAACCTTGTAGCCAATCTGGAATTTACTTCGCCTATGGCTAAGTGGCGAATGGCTAGCGCAAGCCCAGATCTTGAACAGAACAAATGTGGCTACCCACATTAACGCACCATGAAGAGCTGTAATGTTTTGAAATAGTAACCATGTGGTTTTTTTAAGTACTGTTCCCATCTGATTTGCAATCCATCCAGATTTCTTTGGAATGTCCTCAAGATGCCCCACATAATGTCCAGGACACTACTTTATTAGCATTCACCAAGTATTTCAGAGAGATCTGAAGTGACCCAGAAGCCATAGACCACTCTGATCATATTATGGAGTTACTTGAGTTCAACATGGAAGGGTAGCCAGAAGGACATCACTCTTAAGGAAAAAAAAAAACTCAACAGAATGTACAAGAAATGTGTCTCTTAACATGAAGCAAAGAAACTGATGTAGTCAACCCTGAGACACTGGCCAATAATGTGGCGCTTCATATGTTTTTTTACATCATAGCAAGTTTCACTGTAGGTGCAATGTCACTGTGGATCACTGGCTACCACCTGACGGTTACTGTTGAGGAAATCCCGATTGTGGCAAAGATTTCAGTTTCAACAGGACAGTGATCCGTATCACAAATTGATACACCCAGAAATGGTTTTACAAGATTGTGAAAGTGTTTGTTAAGTGAGCTAAAGGTCAGAGTTGTGGTTCAAGAAAACATTTGGCTTGTATATATTTATGAGGCACTCTTCATTTAGTTTGATTGAACTTCAGTGAGATATGTGGGAAGAATGATGGAAAATCCGAACGCCATGATGTGTTCTTAGCTACTCTTCTATTCATCATGTATTACTGACAACGAGCTGAAGTATGACTCGATGACTTAAAATGCCAACTTAAAAATCTGTGTTTTCTCTGTGTGGTAACACACACTGAGGAAAACAATTGATTTAGCTGAAGAATATAAACATTTAGTTGTGTGCTGTAACTTGTAATGTACACTTTGTGAAATGCATTAACTCTTGCATAAGTACATTGGACTGGCTTTAAAGTAGTTTTCACTCATTTAGAAAATATGTAAAGTGATACTTTGCCAAGAATTTAGTGAAAACATTCAAACCAAGTTTGTCAGTTAAATATGAAGCTACTCCCTGCAGCTTGTTATCTTAAAAGCGTGTGCGTGTGCATATGCGTGCGTCCATGCGTATTAGAGCAATGTAAATATTCTCATGTTTAACAATTGTGTCACAAAACATGGGTTAGATTAAATCTGTTCTTGTTCATTGTCATGTTTGCTGAAGTGAGGAGATGGTCAAACCTAAAGAGTGAATGCTCATTTAAAATGATTTACGACTTAACAGCTCATAGTATAATTTCTAAAGCCCTCAGTGGGGAAAGCAGGATATGCTCTATCCTTCTCATCATGAAAGGCTACTCATTCATTTGGCTTGCCTTGATTTACATCTTGCCACAACCAGCTGCCAGAGCCATTTTGTGTTGGAGTGCTGGAAGAGCTTAGGGGTGGGCTGTTGAAGGCGTTTAGAAAAGGTCTGTGTTCTTTTAATGTGACAGAAATCTCAATTCGAGGGCCTCTCCGCTACCCTCACTCACACCAACTACATTTTCAGTCGGACTGACCACTGATGTTTTCAGGCCATAGTGTGAAGGAAGAGTATTGTGGCCAGCAAGTGTCAGCAAGTTCCTGTAAACATTTATAAATGCCTTATACACTCGCTGCTTCATGCCAGAGGCTACAAGAGAAAAATGAGGTTTAAACTGTGACGTGTGTAGGAGGGGAAAAGACTGTAAGACTGGGATGTTATAACATTGAAAAGAGGAAATGAGGATGAAGTGGAGAAGGAAAATGGGGTGAGCAAGAGAGGTTTCCTAAGCTAATAAAATGCTCAGAGGGACGGAAGCTGCCAGCCAGCATTCCTGTCCTTGAGATAAGTTAGCTCACTGCAGCCTCCTGTTCCTCTGCAGTGCTGAAGTGGCAAGCTGAGGTCACCACCAGGAGTGAGGGGGATGGTGGGGGCAATAAATTCCAAATGTTTTTGTGCACGGTGGTTTCTGCTAATCCTCTGAAGCTGTTTGGTTGATGATTTATGTTTAAATTTACAGGCAAGAGCTGAAAATGTTCATTTATCTGTCTCTGCCATGCTGTCTATTAAAGAAGCCGGCAGCAGCAGCCTCTCTATGCTTTGGTATCTTGCACTGCTATGAATTGAATTTCTGCAGTTAAGTGTTCAGAATGAAGCCAAGTTTTAACTTAATAATTTGTTACAAATGTGAATGCTTAATCGGGACATTTTGGGTGATGTGCAAGCTGCTGCTAGATGAAGTACATTTGGTTTCTTAAGAAGAAACATACGTGGAGTCCTCTGACCTTCTGGAACTAATTTTAGATTTTAAATGTGAGGTCAGGTATCACACTCAGCATAGGTCAGATTGTGTAGTTCACACTGTGTGCTACTAAATTCACACAAGCCAATTGGCAACACAGAGGCCTTCTTAAGTGTGACAGATTGCAGCAATACCAGAGAAGTCAAGGAGATTCTCCTGCACATTCAGTTCCAGTCGGTCAGTGTTAACCATTCGTGTTAAATTGGATTAATCTTAGGGCAGGTTGTTGTTTTCAAGAGGCATATTCTCCCCAAGGTAAATTATACAAGACAGCAAAATGATGGACGTGGGGGAGGGCAAAAATATGTCCCTGAAGGAGTGGTTCTCCTTCAGGGACATGGCCTCTATTATGACACTGCTAATTCTATGAAAGGGGTGGTCAGTGAATAACCCCAACATAATCATTCTCTTTCTTAGAAAAGTCTATGGACAGCATCTGATGAGGGCTCTTTCTAACTGCCTCGGTGAGTCTACATCATTTAGAGGGCACCAGTCAGTCTTTGCCCTCCAGGTTTCCTGAGCAAAGACAAGAGGCTTTTGACATGTTTATCTGCATTTCATGCGACAGCCTCCAGCAGATATCAGCGCATTCACGCAGCACACTACAATGAATGTTTGTATCACATACTGCAGAAAGTTGAACGCCAAGTATTCTTTGTTGTGCTTGTATTATTTTTGTTTTACAATATCTCTTCTCAAAATGTATAGGTCCTTCTCAAAAAATTAGTATTTTTGTGATAAAGTTCATTATTTTCTGTAATGTACTGATAAACATTAGACTTTCATATATTTTAGATTCATTACACATAACTGAAGTAGTTCAAGCCTTTTATTGTTTTAATATTGATGATGTCGACCAAAAACTAAAGAAAAACCCAAAATCCCTATCTCAAAAAATTAGCATATTTCATCCGATCAATAAAAGAAAGTGCTTTTAATACAAAAAAAGTCAACCTTCAAATAATTATGTTCAGTTATGCACTCAATACTTGGTAGGGAATCCTTTGGCAGAAATGACTGCTTCAATGCGGCGTGGCATGGAGGCAATCAGCCTGTGGCACTGCTGAGGTGTTATGGAGGCCCAGGATTCTTCGATAGCGGCGTATCCCATAGATTCTCTATGGGCTTCAGGTCTGGAGAGTTGGCAGGTCAATTGAGCACAGTAATACCATGGTCAGTAAACCATTTACCAGTGGTTTTGGCACTGTGAGCAGGTGCCAGGTCGTGCTGAAAAAGAAAATCTTCATCTCCATAAAGCTTTTCAGCTGATGGAAGCATGAAGTGCTCAAAATCTCCTGATAGCTGCATTGACCCTGCCCTTGATAAAACTCACTGACCAACACCAGCAGCTGACATAGGCCCCCAGACCGTCACTGACTATGGGTACTTGACACTGGACTTCAGGAATTTTGACATTTCCTTCTCCCCAGTCTTCCTCCATACTTTGGCACCTTGATTTCCGAATGACATGCAAATTTTGCTTTCATCCGAAAAAAGTACTTTGGACCACTGAGCAATAGTCAAGTGCTGCTTCTCTGTAGCCCAGGTCAGGCGCTTCTGCCATTGTTTCTGGTTCAAAGGTGGCTTGACCTGAGGAATGCAGCACCTGCAGCCCATTTCCTGCACTTGCCTGTGCACGGTGGCTGTGGATGTTTCTACTCTAGACTCAGTCCACTGCTTCTGCAGGTCCCCCAAGGTCTGGAATCGGCCCTTGTCCACAATCTTTCTCAGGGTCCGGTCACCTCTTCTGGTTGCGCGGTGTTTTCTGCCACACTTTATCTTTCCCACAGACCTCCCATTGAGGTGCCATGATACAGCACTCTGGGAACAGTCTATTTGCTCAGAAATTTCTCTGTGTCTTACCCTCGTGCTTGAGGGTGTCAATGATGGCCTTCTGGACAGCAGTCAGGTCAGCAGTCTTACCCATGATTGCGGTTTTGAGTAATTAACCAGGCTGGGAGTTTTTAAAAGCCTCAGGAATCTTTTGCAAGTGTTTAGAGTTAATTTGTTGATTAAGATGATGAGGTTAATAGTGTAAGGTACCTTTTCATGATATGCCAATTTTTTGAGATAGGAATTTTGGGTTTTCATGAGCTGTATGCCAAAATCGTCAGTATTAAAACAATAAAAGACTTGAAATATTTCAGTTGGTGTGCAATTAATCAAAAATGTATGAAATTTAAATTTTTGTCATTACATTATGGAAAATAATGTTATTATAATATGCTAATTTTTTGAGAAGGACCTGTATGATCCGTTTGAATCTTTGTCCCACAGGCATGCTGGTGGTCAATGTGACTTGGAGAAACAAGACCTATGTGGGCACACTGTTGGACTGCACACGACATGACTGGGCTCCCCCCAGGTAAGGAGCATTGTTTTCATTCAACTGGATAAACAAGCATCCATAACAATGCAGGGTTTTTTTCACGAGGGTCATTCTGAGGATCATTCTTAGGTTCCCTGAAGAGGGACGCTGTTTTTTCTTGTTGTATTTCCCAATCGATGCTTCCATGATCCTAGTCTTGATTTCACTGCCACCGTTGTCTATACAAGATGGTGCATGATTGTCTTCCACATTGCGCTGTGGGTGAAACTTTAAAAAAGTACCACAGAAATCTTCTGAGTCATATGTTACTCCATATAAGCTTTATGAAACATGAGTAAATGTGGTGCATAAACAAGATCGCTACAGACTAGTGACGGGATATTGAGTTAGAGGAAAGTTAAATAATTCTTATGAATTTGATGTTTTTTAGTAATTATGCCATTATTAATCAACAACTGTATTATTTTCTGGTATTGACTTGATATGTTTACAGGAAGGCTACATGCTGTATAATGACTTAATGGTATTTAATATTTAATCAGCATTCTGGTAGGAGTGAGCATGTCAAAAGCAAGAGGGCGTAGCGCGGTTTTACCCTGTTCAGAAAAGCTCCTGATGATAATTAAACATGCATCATCTACTCTGCACTCCTGCTCGTCATGCTGCATTCCTTGTTTGGTATTGTGAAAATTTACTGTGCAGGTTTTGTATATCTGTAATTTGAAAAGAATTCACTGTCACACATGACATTTGTATGCCAAGATGATAAAGAATTGGTGATTGCCATAAATCATTGATGTATTCTCTAAGCTGCACTTGTTCTCTTAACCTTTCCGTACTCTGTGTGATATGAATCTGTTGTAGTAGCATTAGGATTAAAGGATATGTGACTGACTGCATCAACTTGTCTGTGAGCAGCTGGGCCTTCCTTGTCCATGTTAGTCTTTATTGCTAGTCTGGTGAAACGGGATTCGTTGGCAAACGCCGATGTCCCAGGAGGTAGTTGTATTAATAGAAAGCTGCTCAAACAATCCAGAATGCAAAATCCAATTATTGGACTAATAGTCTTCGACACTGTATTACATTCTCTGTAATAAAGACTGCAAGTCCTTATATTTGTCTTTTGTTGGCAATAATTATTTGAGGTGTATGTAATTTCTAGGTATTTGCTTTTAGTTCCATCCACCATGCCCTGCTTTAATTTAGAATACCTGCACTATATTGAAAAGTAAATATGAATCTATATTAGAAATGCATAGTCAAATGCAACAGAATTAACTCAAGATTAAAGCAATGCTAATGGAAAACAAGGTGAGGATGTATCACACTAATGTATCACCATATATCACCATAATGTTCAGTAAGTGAGGTTTGCTGGGCTGTATGTGCTCCAAGATAGTTTTACAGTTTGCAGCATGACTACATTAGGGACACACCATGAATAATTCAGAGAGCTTTCAACGGACTGAATATAAACTTGGGCTTTTAATGAGTCTAAATTCCTCTACTACTGTCAGACTTCGGATGTATTCACATCCCCCGCTGGGGCTGAAATTGTTTGGAGAGACTTGTAGAGGAAGCTGTGAGTCATGCCAGGCCAGTGTCTCTCTTTGTCACAGATTACTAACCTTCAGTGCTGAGCAGAAAGATAATTACATTACTATTATGAAGAGATAAGGCCAAATTGCTATTTTAAGTATGTGAACGATGGTATGTTCTGATTACAAAGCAGCCAGAATGTTCAGTGCTGTGTTTTCAAATGGTATGTCTTTCATTAGGAGTAATGTGGCTTTGTTTAAAGTGTTTACTCAGTTATAATTTCCAAAATATCAAATTAAATTATTGTTATGAGAGGACAGGACAGAACAATGGTGCACATATTTTGCTATCATTGTCATTGTTTATTATGGGTTTGGTACTCAAGGACTTAAACCCTGGTTGTATTAATACTGCTACGACTCTGTTTTGTGAGTTTTCCTTGAGACAGTATGCAAATGTGACAAGTTATTCATCACGACGACAGAGTGCGTATCCCTATAAATGATACTTCCAATGAACAGATGCCGTATACTTATGTGACGAAGGTCAAACATAATGTAAAATAATGTACTCAGACTTCAGCAGAGCTGGGTAATCACTAATCACTAATTTTCTTACCCAATTTTGTGTAGGTTTTGTGAATCCCCGACAAGTGACCTGGAGATGAGGAATGGCCGTGGCCGAGGTAAACGAATGAGACCGAATAGCAACACCCCAATCAACGAGAACAGTAACTCTTCAGACAACAAGGGCAACACCAACAACAAGACACGAGCTGCCTCTAACAGCAAGGGCAGAAGGGGCAGCCAGACACCATCAGAGCGCCGTACCCCACCTAACAGTAACACAGAGGACATCAAGGCTAGTCCCTCCTCAACTGGAAAACGCAAGACCAAACCAGCCTCAGACATGGAACCCAATTCCAGCTCAGAGGATACCAAAGGCAACAAACGAATGCGGACAAACTCCAACTGTGGAGGGGCAGGACCCACAGGTCTCCCTATCCCTTCTGTTAAGACTGAGCCACTTCCACCCCCCCTTGACCGCAGCTGCCCCTCTCCAGTTCTTATTGACTGCCCACACCCCAACTGCAACAAGAAGTACAAGCACATCAATGGACTTAAGTATCACCAAGCCCGTGCCCACAATGATGATGACATAAAGTTGGACTTAGATGGAGACAGTGAATATGGAGAGGACTCAACCCTCCATCCTGATCCAGGGAACTGTAATGGAGCTTCTATCTCTCAGAAAGGATGTTTATCTCCGGCACGTTCAGTCACTCCAAAAGGCCGTAACTTTGATGTTCAGAGTCCTTCCCCATCACCTGGAAAATTTGGGTCAAAGCAAAGTAAAAAGAAAATTGCAGAAACTGATCCAGAGGCAGCTGGTATACCAACAGATGGGTGTGAAGATGGGCTATGCCTCACTGATGAGGCCAGTAATGATGGCTTAGATGATAAGAGAGGGTCAGACAAGTCCAAAAAAGGTAACACTGGCACAAAGGCTGATAAAATGTCCCAGAAAAACATTAAATCACCACGGCCCATTGGCCCTGGCTCTGCAGCGTCCCAGCAGGTATACTCTTTTCCTCCAGGAAACCCAAATACTCCACCGGGGCTTGGCCCAATAATTCAAGGAATTCCTAAGAGTCCACAAATGAAAGGTGCTCAGGCTAAAACCCCTACCATTGGAGATCCTGCCTCAAATAGCTCCAAAGACAAGAAGAAAAAAGACAAGAAGAAAAAAGATGGTGGCAAGGAAGCTGACAGCCCTAAGCCTCTGGGAAAGGGAGGAAAATTGGAGGAAGGAAAACTTCAATATTCTGAACCTTCTGATCAAGTAATGAAGGGAGAGGGGCTCCTAAATGGTTCATCAGATCCACACCAGAGTCGCTTGGCCAGTATCAAGGCTGAGGCAGACAAGATTTACAGCTTCTCTGATAATGCCCCTAGCCCATCCATTGGGGTCGCCAGCCGAATCGATGGCACTGGAATACAACAACCTCTCACACCACTTCATGTGGTTAACCAGAATGGTGCAGACAACTCTTCAGTCAAAACAAATAGCCCAGCTTATTCAGATATTTCGGATGCTGGCGAAGATGGTGAAGGGAAAGCTGAAGGTGTCAAAGTCAGAACAGAAGACCAAACCATGAGAGAAAGTGTCAAGAAAGCACTATTTCCAAACCAGGCTCCCAGCAAGGAGTCTCCGTACTACCCTGGCTATGAGACGTATTACTCTCCAAATTATATCAACTCCAGTATTAGCGGGCCCAATCCAACTACACCAGTCGTTGAAGGTCCAATTAAGATAAAAAAAGATGACGACCAGGACCAAGGTGAGGAGAAAGTCAAGCTTGAGGTTCATGAAGACCGCAAACCAGACAGCAATGCCCCAGGCCAACAGCAGCACCAACCCTCGGTTATCCAACAGCGATCCAACATGTACATGCAGCCTCTTTACTACAACCAGTATGCTTATGTCCCCCCATATGCATACCACCATGATCAAGCCTACCATAACCATTTAATGAACACCAACCCAGCCTACCGACAACAATGTGAGGAGCGGCAGCGACAGATGGCTGAACAACATCGTGTTGCAGAGAAGAAGTCTGATATAGCCATAAAAGAACGAGAGGCCTCCATGAAGGAGGAGTGGAAGCAAAAGAGCCCAATGCCACCAAGCCTCTCCAAAGCCCCAAATCAATCAGACATTGGGAAGACACCGCAACCACCAAGCAAACCCAGGGACTCACCCTCTGAGCACTCTTCCAAATCCCTGGGGAGCATAAAGGCGGAAGATCAAAAGCCCCAGCAAGCTGAGGGGCTGAAGATGAAGCTGACAGAAGGGGGACATCATGGAAAGGAAGACTCCAAGCAAACACTGGAGTCTAGAGGCCAGACGGGGATGGAGCAGGCCATGTGGTATAGACAGGTAAATACCAATCTTGTATCATTTTGTTAATATGTTATGAGAACCAAAATTGTTTCACTATGCTTTTTTGTACTGACTCAGAATTTTTGTTTCGCCCTATAACAGTTTCCTGAGAGCCAGAAGCTCCAAGCAGAAGACGAACACCAGCAGCAACAACCTCGATGGAAGGATGAAAGAGACAGAGAGCGGGAACGTGATCGTAAACTAAAGGATGAAAGGCCCAGGACAAAGGAAAGTCAAGGTGGGCCTAAAGAGGACGGAAAAGAGGTTAATGATCCCAGAATGACTTCTGAGGAACACCGGGCCATGAGCAAAGACTCTCGCTCGAATCCCCACATGCAGTTCTCATCACCACTAGCGCAGCACCAAGGGTACCTTCCCTTCATGCATGGATACTCATACGGACAAGGCTATGACCCCAGCCACCCTGGATACAGGGGCATGCCATCAGTCATGATGCAGAATTACCCAGGTATGGATGTATTGGTTTTTTTAAAATGCAATGCATCTCATTGGAAGCTACAAGATTTTGTTTATTTTCCTTTTCATTGGGTAAATTCCATGCATAAAAACATTTTGACTTGCAGAATTGTTTTGTTAGAGATTGAAAACATGTTTAAATCAGTAATTTGTTGTCATTTAATTTTGGCAAAAGACACCATACAGGTAATGTATAACTTAAACAAATTATGGGGGTTTTTTTTGTTTTTGTTTTTTGTGTTTTTCGCTGAAAAATTTACATGTTAAGTAGAATTACAGGAGTTCATAAACACTCCAGGAACTGGTTGAATCCACATGGTTTTAAGTGCTCTGTTATCTGCTGCCCTTTGACTAGTGTGTGTGTTTGTGTGTATGTGTGTGTGTGTGTGTGTGTGTGTGTGTGTGTGTGTGTGTGTGTGTGTGTGTGTGCGCGTGCATGCGTCATGTTTTTATCACACCACTATAACTGCCTACTATTGATAACTTCTATACAATCATCCACGTGGCCACAGTAGAAGAAAAGCTCAGTGTAAACTGGTCGAGCAGAGTACAGTTTAAGTTGAATATATTGTGTAGAGATCATAATCTGGTACTAGACACTTGAATTCCTGGTCTGGAAATTACCTTGTAAAGCAGACAAGGGGACTTTTTGTTTTGTTTTTCCCCCAAAAGTCTGGACTGGCTGGAGTTCAAAACCAGTGGTGTTGACTATTAAAGTTGATCAATGTGAGCATTAATGAATGCGATCAATCATCTGTTGCTACAATTGTATTTAATATCAACCCAAATTTGAATAATCAATTTTCTTAATCTCTTTTAGGTTCCTATTTACCTGGAACTTATCCATTTACTCCATATGGCAGTAAAATATCCGGAGGTGAGGAATGCAGTGACAAATCTCGCGCTAGCCCTACTGTCACCAAAACAGCCACAGACTCCAAAGCCCTGGAAATCCTGCATCAGCATGCCAGCCAATACAAGAGCAAATCCCCCACAGTAGGCGACAAGCCATCCCACGACCGGGACAGGGAGCAGGACAGAGGAGCTGGTGGAGACCGAGATCGGGAAAGAGAGCGTGAGAGGGAAAGAGAAAGAGACATGGATCGACCACGATCGTCCCCCTCCCAGCGCATCATGCCCTCTCATCACCACCTGGGATACCCCCTGCTCTCAGGACAGTATGACCTGTCCTACGCCACAGGTCAGTCAGTCTCTGGTCATCCTCTCTCTGCTGTTTGACAGTAGATTCACTCTACTTCAAGCTCCACTGTCCTAACATGCTTAATAAGGTGATATACGTGAGGAGGAGATTGAGGCCAGTTACTTAAATTAAAAACACCCTGAGTACAAACTACTTGTAAATTATTAAATTAAAGCAAATCAACAATCAAATCAGAAAGTAAATCGGGAATATTACTGATAGCTATACATTTTCCAACTCGCCATAGGTCTCTCCTCATCAGCTATTGTTGCCAGCCAACAAGCAGCAACCCCCTCCCTCTATCCACCACCACGGAGGTGAGAACGGTAAGGGTTCCCCCACCCCCTCATTTTTGGAGAGACACACAAATATTGGCTGTAACAGATCTAAAGCTAAGCCATATATAAATGAACCAGACTGCTTGGAATTAGCAGACAAATACAGGCAGCCGGCTTCATTTAGACACACACCTCCGGTTAACAAAGAAGGTGGAGAGTTATGAGCACAAGCATGTAGATTGTCCTCTAAACGAATAATGCATGTTAATTTGTCCGCTTGATTTGAGGTGGGAACACGACCACCTTTTCCTTCAACAGTTCCAGACTCAGTGGCAGCACCTTGTTAAAAAAACAAAGCCTGCCGAAACAAAGCTCTCACTTCTTTGCTGCAATGTAGGACAGAATACAGTGTAGCATTTAGCCCCTCAGCTCATCCATCCTAAGTAGGTCCTCTGAGGACAAGTGGATCACAGCAGTGATAATGAAGATGTGGAAAGAGACCACCAAGACACTCAGTCAGAGCATCCTGCACTGACATCTGGTGGCAGCTCTGTGAACAGCTGAGTAACTAACCACATGGCAACAGAGTGCAAGACAGACTGAAATGACCAGTGGTGGAAGAAGTATTAAAGTCTTATATGAAAAAATAGTATGTAAATATATTGTAATATCAGTGAAACTCAAACCTCCATAAATCATTTTATCAATTTGTTCTGAAAGTGACAAAATTAGAAGTTTCATGTTGTGTGTAGTTTTTATTCAGCAACTATGAAGTATACAATAATGTAGAAACATAATTTTTATTTATACTTACCTAAATAACTTGAGTAAAAGGTCTTAAATTCTACAATGGAGAAGAGTTGAAGACTTGTACAGCGTTTGTGATTTTAGTGATCTGTTAATGAACAAGTTCTTCCTTTTGTCTCGTTCACAGGGAAGCCTGACCGTCACACCTCAACCCTTCAAAGATTCATGTGACTGGCTCACATGAGGAGAAATCTCCCGGGTGTTTCCTTTTAGACATCAGTTGAATGGTGTTTCTATCAATATTTTTATTTCTTCTGTCCGAAGGGGAGGCAGATTGTAGTTTTTTTTCCCTCCCTTTGTAAGTGACCCAAAATTTTCTGGACCTCGGACTGTAACAGGACAGATAATAACCCAGGTTCAAAGCCATCACTCTGCCTCATCACGCAGAGGAAACACCAACCCGCTGATTAACTAGTCTTTGCACTGTCAACAAATACAATGCAAAAAGAGACTATTGGACTGCCACAACAGCTTTTTTCTTTTTTAAAAACTTTGTCTGCATTGTTTTTTTTGTCACACGCAGAAAGAAATCGGCAGGGGATGTGGGGTGACTGATGGGAAAGGGGAGTCAAACTAAATTAAAGACTAAGAAGTGAGTCGCATTGGAGCGATTCATCTTTCATGTCTTTGGCTTAACGTATGCCGTGAAACAACAATATATCCTTAACTTGACAAACGTTTGGCTATATTTCTTGGGGAGAGGGAATATGGCAGCAGCTGCTTTCTTCAGAGACTTGAGAGCCTGAGACTGAAGGTTGTTTAGTTTTCCATCATCATTGTTGATTCCCATCCTCGTAGGACCCTTGGTTCTCGTTTTCAGGGATGATATTTTCATGTTTTGCGAAGGGACCGCATACACCTCATTGCAGAATTAACACTATTCATGGTTTGTTTTCCTTCTTCTTCTTTTTTTTGATGAACTAATTCTTTCCTCCATATCATTGTGTTCATCCTTGAATGTGTCTGATGCTGGTAGTAGTCCTGTTCTCCCTCACGGTAAAAGAATCTCGTCTGTCTTTACACTCGTTCTAAAGGATGAAGCCACATAAGCAAGCGCTGCGTTCACGGGGCATTGGTATCACTGCATCAGGCTGTTGGAAGGTGTTGGTGTTTTTACTTTCAGATTGTGTTTCGTCAGCTCGTCCAGTTTGTTTTCTGTAAGCAATGTGAAATTTCATTCGAAATGTATTTTCTGCTGTAATATAGACTTTAAGCTACTTCTTTGTGCATAAATGTTTATATTTATCCCACTACACACCTCTCAGCCTTCACAGCATGCTCTGATCCTAAAGGCTGCAGACTCCTTTAAGTCTACCCCATTTTTAATTTGACCTCTAGTTTACGGACATAGGATTGGCTCACACCTCCATCCACCCCAGCAGACGCTATTCCCATCAGACTGGCTCCAGGTAATTTCATTGACACACAAGTCAGATGAAATCAAGCATTATTGTGGAAGCAGTCTGATTTACCAGTTTTAAAAAAAAGGTGGAAATATCATTTGGTGCTTTGCTTGCTTGTGTGACTTCATCACAACACACATCCACCTCACACAGTCGCTAGCAGACTTTTCATACCAGCGGCTAGCTTTGGTTCAGTTTCAGACTCGGCCAGTGAGTCTGATCCCACAGTTTGTTCGGATCAGTCGATGTCTTGTGCTGTAAGCTTTACACATGGAGGATAAATGTATGAAATTACCCCAAACCCATTTCATCTGTATGTGTTGAAACAAACAGGAGCCAATCAGATGCAGCTTCACGTAGCAGGTGACAAGCTAACATGGTAAAATGTGTGAACTAGGGCCTTGGTCTTGTATACAGAAGTCGGTGAGCGAGGCAGTAGGATTCTAAGGTCCTCCTAGGTTGAAACTGGTGGTGCTTCTCTTTAAATTCAAACAAGCTTGATCACCTTTAAGTCTACACAAACAAAATAATTTTTAAAAAAAACAAGTGTCAGCATGGCCTGGCTTAAAATTACAGTTCTGGTATACCTCAGGGGTTGTAAGTGAAATTCTATCCATATGCTGTTTTCATTGATTTCAGAGGAAATCTGTTTATGGGTGTGAAGAAAAGCACATTTTCTGCTCTGAGCAGAGGTCGACTGAGAAATGACGCGTCGGCTCAGGGCGGGGCTTCTGGGAGGTTTGACGTCATACCGTGCTGTGGTGGCTTGTGAGCAGCCTTCATGCTTCTGATGCTTTATGATGAGTAAACTATTGACCATGTTGTCATTAAATTTTAAAAAAAAAATCATCAGTTTTGGTTTAAAATCGTTTTCAATGTTACCGTTGTTTGTTGTTGTTTTTCTTCATTTAATACTTTGTGTTCAGATCCATAAACCACCAGTTGATCTCATTGAACACCTTCTGGAGGTAGATGGTAGCATTTGTGGAGACACTACTCACTATTCTCAACCTGCACCCCTTCATGCCGATGTTCTTGGACATTCCCAGTGAATAAGTTGCTGTTTTCTCATCCCACAGAAGTTTTCAAGAAATCTTTTTGACTTTTAGCACATTTTTAAAGACTGGCTGACAAGAATAAGCTGAATGTGGTGTTTGATTTGTATCATTAATCTGTAAGGGTTATCTAGGCAGCTGTGATGTCGTCATTAAAGTCAGTGGGTTTAGTACCAGCAGACTGCATACAGTACATATAGTTTTATCAGACATGGTTGTGACAAGTGCATTTGTTTTCTCTCTGAGACTAGTAATGTTATCTCAGTAGTCAGCAAAGCCCAGTGAAATTCATATATCCTAAAGTGTATAAAAAGCCAGAAAAGTAATGTTTGCTATCAACATATTGGAAAGTGCTTGGCTCTTGTATTTTGCAGGACTGTATTTGTTTCATGGTGAAGAGTATATTTATTGGCCAGCAGTTGTCTCAATTGGTGCCTAGTTGAACCTTCTTCTGTAAAAACACAGAGACACTTGCTTGTTTGTCTTTTCCTGACCCACCCACTGTCACACAACCCCCCCCCCCAAAAAAAAGTACCAAATCTGGTGCTTGCAAGGATGTTTACAATGTCTTCATTTTCTTTCTGTGTGAGAAAATTCAGAACTCTTCACCTTCCCCGTCTCCCACCCTTCAGGAGTTTGTGTAAAGTGTACATTATCATGGTTCTTTTTTATACAATACTCTGTAACTTGCCTTTGTAAATTTGGGCTGGAACAAAAATAAATCTTTTTATGAGACAATCTGTCCTTGGGCCTGTTCTTTGACTTCTGTCACTTCTGTGGAAAGGAGTTAATAATGGATTACTGTGCAGTATTCCTTCATTCAGCTGGCATTAAGTGTTCCACAATGTTTGTGCAGGTCTCATCCTCCAATCAACACTAGTCAACCTTGACAGTCAAGAAAACAGAGTCTTGAAGTTGTTATGCTGCATTAGTTTCACTTAACTCATGTCTATGTTTGGCAAGTCATTGACATTAATGTGATTTGTAGTTTCTGGTCTTTAGACACCAGGAAGCAGATGTCCAATGCCACCTTTCACAGTAAATAGTTTGTCTATTTTGAGACTTTTCTCAGCTTAATACATGTTTGTATAGTTTTGGACTCATGGTTAAACAAATAAAACAATTTGATGAATCTTCAGCTCTAGAAAGATGTGTTAAGCAAATTCGAAACTGACAAATGCCAGTTGGAACTCTTGAATGTCTGAACAGCTGTCGATTCTCTTTAGTGCATCACTTAGCATAAACACTGTTAAAATGTTATCTGCATCTGCTGTGGAACTGGCTTCTATCAGTCATTTAGGATATTTTTAGCTGCCCCTAATGCCCCTGAACTGAGGCTACGCTGTGTGCATTAGCATAATGCAACATCAGTGACAGCAAGTGATTATGCGGGGGATGATTTTGTTGAGTGTAAATGTGAAATCTGATTATCTTCTATGCTCTCAGCTCGATGGAGGGAGGAGGGCTGAAGCCAAAGCGAGAGCGAGGTTGGCTGTGGGAGAGATTCAGATGGGAAGGAGGGGTTAGGATCGTAAAGTGCTGAGCCAATGGCTTTTCCACAAAGCAGCTGGCTGGCATCAGGACAGGACAGGCCGCTCGGAGGAAAGACACCTTGAGGACGGCTCGTCTCCGCTCTCTGTAGGACACTGGGTGATTTCCAGGAAGTGTTCATGGGATGCACTATCTATGCAGCCAGCCCTAAGGCCCTGCCCGCCGACGAGGCCCCAGGCCAGGACAGATACTACCAGCTCCCCCACTACCGCCACTCCCATGGTAACTGCAGTCAGAGGATAGCAGCCAGCAGAGCCAGGTCAGTCACCCTGAAGGTACTGGAAGTAGGCCGCGCTCATTCTGTGCTGATGATGGTGGTTAGTTCATGGTTTTTATTCCAACTAAACCAAAAAGAGGAGATGCAGGCACGTGTGTCAGAGAAGGATGTTTGAACTGGGACACGTGGGATGTCAAAGGAGAAGCAACTTCAGATGTTCTTTCATTCATTTTCTTTAAATTCAGTGCATTTGTTCTAATGTCAAATGTGCCTTTAAAAAGAAGCAAGGCAAAGAGACAAATTATGGAAGGAACACCTTTGCACCTGCAGTTCAGGTTCATTAAGATATGGGTAAACTGGTGATTCAGATTAGGAGTCTCTTTTGTATTTTTCCTGAATGAATGCACTGGTATTGTGTACGTTAAGTGTGGTCAGGTTAAGGGTTGATAATTTTTACTGCACCTTTGTGTTCAAACCGAAACCTGTTCTGAGTAACGGCCTCCTTCAGAGGAGCGATTGAACTCTTCGACATGACAAACGCTGATGAGTGGATCTCTGAGAGGAGAACCTCTCGATCCTCATGCTGTAGAGAGGGTTTTAGATTCTGGTGCATATTTTTAATTCATAATGTGATCAGTACATAACGTGTGCAGATCTAGTCCTACTTTTAGTCTCCATCAGGTCACATGCACCCAGTGATTAAAAAGTAACTTGATATATTAACTATTTTGATCTACATGTTCTAGTTTGAATACTTCAGTTCGAGAGGCGCCCTCATTTAAGTACATTTGAAATGCTGGACACTCACTGACCTAGTTTTCTTAAACTGTAAGTGTTTCTACTTGCATGTAATATCCCAGGATTTCTTCCATCACAGAACACACCACAGGCCTTTTTAAGATTTACTTAAGCCCATTTTTTTTCCTTCTACCTTCAATAACTTTTCATATTTCATGTTTCATAAAAGTCAGTTCAGCATAGATAGCAGAAACCCTGCCAATGGGAACGGCTAATGAAACCAGAAGCACGGTGGGTAGCACTGTTGCCTCACAAAGAGGAAGTTCATCTCCTCCTGAGGACCTGGGGCTTCTCTATGTGGAGGTCTCATGTTCTCCAGTGTCTGCCTGGATTCCCTTCGGGTTCCCATGTTCCTCCCACAGCCCAAAAACATGGAGTAGAGGAGACTTGGTCATTCTGAAATGGACTGTGGGTGTGCAGACGTGAGTGTGAATGGTTGCTTGTCTGTGGTGGTGAACCGATCACTGATCCGGGGAAAAACCCACCTCCTGTCCAATGTGAGCTGGGATAGACTCCGCCCCCCAGTGACCCTAACAGGTAATTACAAAAATAAATGAATGCTAATGAAAACTGCAAAAATTACATAATATCAAGATTAAAAACAAAATCTATCATTACACTAATACAGGAAGTGCTCAATACAAACATCCGACTCACATTCAGATGTTGCCACCCATCTACTGTAGTTCCCTTTTCTGCCACAATCCACACCGAGCAGCATAGCATTAACACCCCATATGTCAATATAATTCAGCAAATATCTGAACAGTTTGCTCTGATATCAGACTTCATGTATTGTTTTCATCTTTCCTGTCGATGTGTCATCTGCAGCGTTTCCTCCTCCTTTTCTCCACAACTCTGCGAAATTCTGAGCGGGAAATGAACCCACAATGTATTTCTGTTCATGGAGACGTTCATGATCACCAAGACTGAAGACAGTTTGGGTCAGGTTCAAATTTAAAGCTAAATGATGTAGGAACCAATGTTGACTGGGTTAGGTTTCGGTCTGGAAGCATTAACCACTGAACTTTGATGTTTTACTAGTTGATGTTAAATTTTGGTGGAGTTACTGGTCAGTCTTACGGAATCCTTCATTAGTGTTTAGAGTAGTAATTTTAGATGATGACATTTAGATGACCTCAAACGGCAATATAGATTGAAATATAATAAACAACGAACATGTCATCTAACGAACAACCAATTTCGTTCGTAGGTTGAGGACTACCTGTAGTCTATAAAACACGGTGGGGACAGAGCATGTTGCCATGGAAATCCATGAAATATATTTATATCATCCCTATCATATCATAAAGGTAACATGAAGATATTCTGTCTGATAGACATGTGCGTCTAAAAATACAATATATATTCTAATTTACCCTGAAGGACCATCTGAGTTCAGCATCTTATTATTGTCATGGAAACACAAAAATCAAAGTTGTAAACAATTCAAAAATGTAACCTTGTATTTTTTTCTTGATCTAATTTTTAATCTGTCAACAACATTCATCACACAAAACCTAGTGATGGAAACCAATGCAGATCGTTTCCTGAGGTAGAAAGCAGTTAGAATAATAGTGATTATAATGGTGATAAAGCGTGTCTGATGGTGTGTAAACACGACTTCACTGCTTAATTGGCTTCAGCAGGAGCTCCCACCTTTTTAGCTGAGTCATAGCTTTTAAAATCCAAGTCTATAAAGTACCTGGATTTATAAAAATGTGACGGAATAGCGGGAATGATTTAGATCTAATAGAAATGGATAAATAGTGACACAGTCTTTATAAACGTTCCTCCACCGGTAACAGAACGTAAACGCATCTGATGTTTCCTGCCTGATGACTGGAGGTGGAGAAGCCGTCACTGTGTGTCGTGTTTCGTGGACAGTCGTGTTATTCTGGGCGTCATGAGGAGAAAATAGCCTCGGTTTAATCTGCTGTGGAGTAAACAGCCCACACTGGGCTATAGGTAAGCTCAGCCCACCTCACGCAGGACGCGCTCCTGCAGCTCCGCGCTCTGCCTGCCTTCGGCCCTCTGAGCACCACACCGGACTAGTTTCTGTCAGCTCTCCGCGGATAAAACACGCAGAATGGTTTCCACGAGCCGCGGAGCACAGACGTGAGGAGTTCGGTGGAGTTACCGGGCGACAACACGGCGGAAAGGGTCGCAACAATCCATGAGCCACAGGTAGGGGAACGTACGATGACGTCAAGCTAGCGAGAAGAATAGTCAGGCTTCCGGTAAATACTTCAAAGTAAAATACCTGGCTGCAGCGTTATAGTGTGAGTAGAAAGTTTGATGTACCTTTCGTTGCAATTGTCCCAAGAATGTAGAATGAGCTTTAAGAAATGTCAGAGAGTTATTATAAGCAGGCAAACCAACATGCGTACAAAATTGTTCTCCATTTGGCTGTGATGTAACTTTTTCTTTGGCTCACGCAGAAACACAGTATTTAAGGTTTGTGAGATGCAAAGAAAAAAATCATTAGGATTTAATTTTGCAAAATGTTTATTCAAGATGAAATTAAATCTTGTGTTGCCAAGGGCTTCATGCAACGCACTCTTATTGTTGTGCTTTTATTGTGAAGGAGTGACGTGTGTTCCGATGCTGTATCTGGTGTCATCTGACAATCTTATCGCTCGTTTCTTTTTGTGGCAAAAGAATCATTCAGATAAATCCCATCGAGCCCAATTAATTTTAGAAATAAAAATAACGTCTGCTGATATTTCACATAGTAATTCAGAGTGTGTGGAATGGTTCTTACCCAGTATTATTTATTGAAAAAAAGTTTAAATCACTTTTAAACTTAAAGTGCTATGGGACTAGAGACCACAAGAAAAAAAATGCAAATTCATTAATATAAATACTTAATAACACAATTTATTCTCCCTTTTACCTTTAACTCCCTGAACTACATTCTATGTTATAAGATCATCATTGTGTTCCTAAATACTCAGTAATAAGAACATTCCGGCTCAAAGACACACACATCAAAGGCTGTTGTGAGCGCTTGCACAATGGAGAGGGGATTTCAGGAGGTCTCAAGCAGTGCAGAGTCCAAAGGCCGTGCTTCAGATGAAGTTTCAGACTGTCTCGCTCTTTGAAAGGCCGGAGGATCAAATAGAAGTGATAAAGGCCTTTGTAAGTCACAAAGAAAATCTAGGCACAGTGAGAGAAACCTACATCATGTTGGTAATATATGATGAACCAAAGTTCTGTAAGTTATTCAATGGAAGCAGTGTCTTAAATAAAAATATTTCCAGTTCCTAACAAATTTTGTTTGAAACCATCGACTCTCCTCGTCCCTGCCTGAAATCATGACAACTCAGAGTCTTTTTATAGACAACATTAATCTGCATCATAGGTCAGATGTCCAAACATGTCTGTCTCAGGTGTTTTTAGTATAAATGATGATTCTGTCCTCCAAACCACTGCTGTTTCAGACACAGAATGGTAGACCGGTTTGTCTGGTTACCCAAGAGACCTGCCTTCATATCCTGAGTGAAATTAATTCAACTTCATCTGCCGGAGAAGTTTTTCTCCGTCATTACAATTCAGAACATCTTTAATTTAAACAAAACGTGGCTGCAGAGAGTAGAGAGACCGGGGGCAGAAGGACTCCTCAATAGCAATCCAGACTTGCATACTGAATGAGATTAGAGTTTATTGGATTGGAGGCTGTCCTGTGACGCCACTAAATGTTTGTCTCCTGTGGAGACAAACATTTAGTGGAGGTGTGGAGACGTGGAGAAGGAGAGGTGTGTGAAAAGTTTGGCCACATCAGGATCGAGGCTTGGATGGCAGTGAATGTATGTGTTGTTAACATTTATGACCTGTTTACAAAAAAAGTCAGTGTTCACTTGTTAACAGTCAGAGTGTGACCATCAATTGTAGTCAAGTGTAAACTTGTCTTTGGTTTGTTAAACTGAAATTCACGTATATCACCGTTGTTGTTTATTCCTCCAACAGGAGTTAATGTCTTACCATCAGGATGAGACAAAAACTACCAGACAGGTTTTTATGAAACTTTCAGAGTACATTTAGATGAAAGGTTGGATTCATTTTTTTCTCTTACTTTACCAAAAGCCAGGAAGCTTTCCAATGGTGCTAGTCATGCTGAAATGTGACCAAGAGGAACTGTCTGACTTTGGCAGAGGTATGCCTTCTATTGAGCACCTCACAGTTGGGATAAGCAGCAGATACTAGATTGTCGTACCCACAAGTGTTTCCACTTGACTTCTTTGGAACACTGGCTATCTGTCGCAGCTCTGGTCCAGTGGAAGGCTGGTATATTTCTATAAATGACCACAGATCAGATATTTAATGGCGTGTGATTCCAGGATGGTGGCCCACAATAAACAAACCCTAGACCTTTAGACTAGCAATGAACGCTGTTTTATTTGAAGTTGGTTGACTAAGCTCTGGATGACTCATTCAACTGTGTGAAAGCAAATTATTCTAAATACAGGTCCCACCAACGTGTGTGACAGGATGTGTAGTCGGTGTCTGAGATGCTGGATGAGTCTCTGTTCCAGCTCCACTCAGCTGCCAGCAGGCCTGAGCTGTCCGGAGTCCTCACCTCATAGTTAGGTCACAGCTTTACATGAAATCAGAACGAGTAATTAATGCTTCCAGTTCTCTTTTGTTTCTTAAGAATAAAGCATTTGTCCAATTTTACATTTTGCCTAACATGCATGTTGGCTTTACAAGTTCAGCTTGTCTCTTGGCACTTAGTGTCTTCAGCCAGCAGCATAGATGAATGACCTCCCACCATGCAACAAAGAAATGTCCCTGAAAAGTTGAATATACAACAATTATGTCTCAAGCACCACTTTAGATTTCAATCTGGACTACACCTTCACAACGTCCAGGAAGTTAAACACAGTTTTATTTTTGTTTTTCTGTGGCTAATTGATGGAAAAGTTTTGATCAAAATTTGTTATAATAATAATAATCTGTCATTTAATGATCCCCATAGAGAAATTACTTAACATCATACTTGTATAATGTATCTTCACTTTGTGCAAATGAGCCTCTTATTTACTGCAGTGTTTATTCAAATACAACAACAACAACAAAAAATTGCTGAAGACAATGACAAGCTGGGTCTTAAAATTATTTCCACAAGGCTCCTTTATGCATTGAGGCCACACACCTGGGATCAGATACGTGTCGACCTCGACCTTCAGATGAAAAGCTCCAACAAAGCATTCCTTATCTCCTACAATGGGCACCTCACCTGCCATCCGGCCCTCTGTGATCACAGCAAACCAGTCAGATGTAAAACCTCTGCTGTTTGATCAGGTCAGCAGGTGATGTGAAGCTTCTGGCCAATTAGAGCCAACTTACTAGTAGCTGCATGCAGGTGCCTATTTCCATTGCACCCGCAATTAAACCAGCGCAGGTGGTAACAACTTCCCCTCTCCCTGAGGACAGTACCGGAGCAGGCCCAGTGGGGGTTTGCATGTGAGAAAGAAAGACGGAGTCGTGAAGATGAGGGGAGGAAACAAAACAGATAGTTAGGAGCTGTTTCATGACAACACTATGAAGAACTAGGAGCACAATCCCTGCTATTCTCCTCCCGGCTTCAGATCAATGAGACACAACCGAGGTTTATTATCAGGGATTATATGGAAGACCTATGAATAGTCAGATAACATGAAGCATATGGGCTGGTTGTAGAACATCGGCCAACCTGAGACAGCTGTAAAAGCAGTGGTGTTAACATGTGACAACTAGCTATCATGTAAACAATGACTCTTCTGTAATGGATATTGGCTTTTTTTAATTTTTATCTAAAATAATGAATAAATTATGAAACAATTAATGAAACATTAGATAAATAAAGACACAGGCTAGTAAGATAAAGGATGGTACAATACTGTAATAAAAACCATATAACCTGAATTGTATGCTTTAGTACCAACTGGCTGCCACCTTGACCATAAGGAAATTTCCTGATTAAATAAAGTTAAAAAAATAAATATCTTTCACAATCAGTAAAAGATTCAATATTTTGGTCACAAAAAGCCAGAGAACCCGGCAAGAACCCACGCAGACACGGGGAGAACATGCAAACTGAGCACAGAGCCGGACTCAAACCCAGAACCGCCTTGCTGTGCGGCGACAGCGCTACCCACTCCGCCACCGTGCCGCCACTGTATGAACAAAAACCTGTAACCTGATTTCTAAACTGATTTAAACTCTCATCCAATCGCTACCTGACAACATCCATCACGTGACGTTTGAGGGTTACTTGGTTGTCCAGGACTGTGGTCACGTGATCCAGATCACTCATTTGTTTTTCCTTGGCTCTCGTGGTGTCGTTGTAGATGCATAGGGTTGTGTATTTCCCTCCCACAGGAAGCCTGCTGCTATCCATATCAAATTGCATGCAAAATACCCCCAATAAGCCTTTAAAATGTCCTGAGCCGCATAATCTGTCAAACTAACTGTTGAAATGCTGTGATTTGGTTCCTTCAGAAATTACACTTGTTCCTCCTGGAGATTATTTTCCATTATTAGTGTGTGTGTCATACGTTTTCCTACTTTGAGTCCAGCAGGAGCAAATGTAAGTATTTCTGTGAAAGCATCACCTTGACTAGTTCACCATCATGTTGTTGTTCTCATTAGCTTGTTGTTGTTTGTTTCAGTAGATGTTTGGCTCTGAAAATTGTATTTTAGAAGAACGTCTGAGTCAGCCCATAACAGTATATCAGGTCAGCCATCTGCGTAACCCCCCACCCCCACCACCCAGAGCTGCTCTAGTTCTTTTAGACATCTGCATGTGAGCAGACAGCAAACCCACTTACACAAGGACACAGCTGTTTTTTGCTGAGTAGAGATATTTAATGTAAACCAGCAAAAAACAGCTGTTGCGTCATGGCTGTGTTGATTCTGAAGACAGAGTCCACTTGTTTAGCTCCTAAACCTTTTTTTTTAAAACCACGCAATTCATTGAGAACACATCATGTACAAGTTTGAAGTCAAACCTGGACACAAAAACAAACATGGTTTTTCCAAGCGTACATAAACGCCCTGTGGAGAGGAGCCTGCTGTGAACACACGGTGTGTTTGTGTTCTTAGGGCCAGGAGCATGAGTGAGCAGCAGGAGCCCCCCAGTGAAGACACAGGCCTGCTGTCCACACAGGACCTGGACCCCCCTAAGGACGAGGACGCACACGGCCACTTCAGGCAAATGTCACGCACACAAACACACACTGCTCTGTAACACAGGCTATCACTCCATGACACCCACACCCCCACATACACACACACACACCCTGCCCCCCCATCCCCAACACACACACAGACACCATCTGTATCCTGTGAATGGTCACAGGTTATGGCCCGAGGTGATTTATTTTCACAGCATTTATTTTGTGCTTTTATTTTAACTGTATTTGATGTCAAACAATGGTCAAACACACCCAAACCCACACACACACACACACACACACACACACACACACACACACACACACACACACACACACACACACACACACACACACACACAGACCACAAACAGAGGCTTACAAAGAACATTTTTGTTTAACCCCCAAACATTTTCCTCAGTGCAGATAACTGTTAACAAAGTGTTTTTGGTGTGTTGCGGTGTATTTTCTGTGGATGTTTTCTCGTGTTTGTGAGTCCCTGCAGACACAATTAGTTTGAGATTGTGTTATATAAGAAGGTTTCCAGGCAGGAGCTCTGTAATCCAGGAGAATCTGTTGGGGGGGGGGGGGGTGTTAGCTGTGAAGCTTGTTGTGTGAGTCGACTCTCTGAAGGGGGAGGGACCTGAAGGCTTTATGCACACGTCAGGCTTGAACTTGGAGCATTCATTAACCAGCGTGTTTGGATTTCTCACCCCCAGAGTGAAATTCACCTGCTCACTGCAGTAGTTCACATGTCGGGTCAGTTTGTTCATGCTTGACCCCCGGGCCCCTCAGACGCTTCAGCTGTCAACGTCCTCTGAAGTTGTCTGGGTTTGATGAGTCGTGGCGACGCACAAAACACACAATGACACGACAGAGGAAGTAGTACTCACTCCTCTTGTGGGTTTTTTGGTCTGTTAGACAGGTCAGTTGGGTAAATTTGTTACTCTTTGCGGATGTTTGTGCCCTACTTTCAGATCATTTATCCAACTTAAAACAGAATAGTTGTGTTTTGGTAGTTTATTTACACAACAGCTGCATTGTGGGTGTGGGAAAATTATCTTCTTTTAAAAATAGGTTGCAGTCTTTCTTTCTTTTTTTATTAAACTGGCAAAATGTAGTTCTTTCTAAATAATGACATACATTTCCATTGGAGTGAACAACACCTGAAGGACAACAACACCACCAACAAGCGCTGCAGACTCTGCTGACGTCGTTCTGCTCCTTCAGCAAAATGAAGATTTGCTGCATCACTGTTGTGATCACTGGAGACACATTAGTCACTCCTGTTGTGCATTTGTCAGCCGTGGTGGAGAGCGTTGCGATGCAGGTGCTTGACTTGGTGCGGCTCTATAAGTGCAACCTGGTCTGTTTGGCTAAAGAACGGAAGGAGCTCAAGAATGAGTTGTAAAAACCAAAACTATGTGTGGAAAGGAGATAAATGTTATTACACACAAACACACAATAAGAGCAGTTTGAGTCGATGCTGAGGTGAAAACACTGTGAAGGTTTAAAAGCTTGTGTCTCATAAATAATATGTTTCAGAGCTCCTGTGAAAACACAGAGTGAAGTACTTTTGATCTTGGCGTTTCCAATGAAATATGTTTGCTCTAAAGTTCAAAACAACCAAAACGAAAGCAGATTTTTTTTCAGTGATTTCATGTGAATAACTTCAGTCACATATGCCAAGTGTTACTGTATGTCCTGTAGCTACGCTAGGATTATGTAGCATGTAGGTACAATTAGAGTGTGATTACCATAAGTTCCTCGTTCACAGTGTTTTGGTTGAACTCTGCTTCAGTGTCGCCAGAAGGAAATGAGCACAAATACCAAAGTTACTAGTGGACTGGAATGTAGGGATCCAATATTGGACCTTGAACTGTAATGATTTCCCAGCTTCCTGTGTCTCCGTTAAGGTTTCTCCTCTCAAAAGAGGATGGAGGCTCAATCCATGTCAAGTTATTCTCACCTTCTATGAACTTTAGCAAACGCATATTCCTAACTCCAATGTCTGAATTTAGTACTTTGATTTTAAAAACCCCCTCCTCTCTGCTCGCTCCATTCTATTCTCACACAAACTTTAAAGTCTCTCAGTGAGTCAACCCTCTTCTGTCTGAACTCTCAGGTCCAATTTCTTCTCCTCCAGCTAAATTATTGACTTGGAGTCCACTTCTCCACCGGCCACCGATGGGAGGTGTTCGCTTTCTAATTTAGGATTCACTTTAGGATTCTGTGGGCTTGTAATTAGTTTCACTAGTCAGCCTCGCAGCCAAGGGCACTGAGATAGACACCCCCCCCCCCCCCCCCCCCCCACACACACACACACACACACACACACACACACACACCAGGCTGCATTTTACTTTGTACACACACAGTTTTAGTTATTTCCAATCCACAGATCCTGAAATGATGATAAGAATGGTGGCGAGTATAGTTTCTGCTCTGGGGGGATGTTGAGGTTATTACGCCTCATTATGGCGTAGGTGAGGTTCACTATGTACGTATATATGATATGACCTGCAGCGCACTGAGCCTCCTGATAAATGGAAAACCACGCACTAAGAAAAACTTTCAAGATGTACTTTAGTACTGGTGGAAAATTCGATGATGCCCTTGCAGCCTGTGGATTTATGTCAAACTGTCCAACTGAAGTCAGAGATAAACCTCTGGTGACGTTTTACTCGCCAGATTTCAATGTTGTTATTTGTTGTCGAAACTGCCCATTACTGCCCAGCGTGGCCTCATTTAAACTCTTCGACACAGATCTCCCAGCGCCGTGAAGTGAATTGCCTGTAGCTATTTTCTTCTGCCACTCGGTTAGATGTACCAGCGGTATTGATTAAGACCTGGATCTTGTGTAAAAAAGAGAGAGACAGATGGAGGGAGCGAGCGAGGACCAGAGAGCACGTGGTCCCCACAGAGCTGCCTGTGTTTTTAATAATCCCTCTCTTCTCTTCACCTGGGACTGCAGAGCTACTGTGAGTCCTATTTATAGGCAGCAAGCAGCAGGCAGCCTGAGCTATTGTTCACAACGTGCTCACAAGATAATAGGCTGTATTTGCTAGAAGGCTGACTGTAATGAGGGAAATCATAAATCGGTACATCTAGGTCAAGCTCAAATGATAAAAGGTTAAACAGAAGGTAGCCGTTGACTCCTGTTTTGACCTGATTTTCTACTAAAGTTTAGTGCATTTCCCTGGTGCTTTAAGAAAGAGTGCTGTGTGATGTTATAAGAATCATTATAAATACTAATACATTCCACAGCCATATGCTTCTGCTATACCATACATCATCAACGTTTTGAATTGAAGACGTGTCTTTTAGGTAGAGGAAATGTGTATTTGGAAATGAAATCCAACACAATATATTTGTTCTGCAGTGAAGAACAAAAGTATCAAGATGAAGAACACCACCTTGGACTGGGGCAGGAGTACGTTGCAGTTTTAAAGGTTGCAGACGGCCACAGAGGTTGTCTTGCGGCTGTTTTGAAGGAGTCATGTGATGCAGAGTGAGGAGTGTGTGTAGCGTGCTGTACACGGGGTGTGTAGCTGATTTCTTGTCACAGCTGTGCGTCTCTGCTTCATCTGATCTGCCCCAGCATCTGTCTGCCCCCCCCCGACCCGTTCACCTTTACCCTGGCTCTTTTCCCAGCCTGGGTTGTGAGTCGCTGCCAGCCTCAGACTCTCTAATCTGAGGACAGGATAACATTAGAGTAACAGCAGAGACAAAAGAAAAGCCCCACATTTTAAATATCAGTGGATGAAAGTAACTGAATAGATTTTTTTTGGAGTAATACAGTGTTCAGGTTCTTGTAGATCTACTTCAGTGGGTGCATCTCGTGCAAACACTCCTTTATATTTCCTTAATACAATATACTGTATTTCATGGGTTTATATACTGTAGTTATTTCATATGACTGTATCTGTCTGGTGGCTGTGATTACATTTCACATGAATATTTTAAATCAAAACCATATGAGAAGCTGACTTAAATCCAATTATAGTTCTGTTACGAATTACTGCACACAGTAAAGAGACGTGGTACACCTCAGTTCATTGTGAAGCTGATAATATCAGTTGTTGTCACTGTTTACGCCATAATGTCAAACCCTGATATGTTGTACATATGTTGTAACTGTGCTGAAAGTTTGCTGCTTATGATTTGATTGTTTTTTCACAGGACGAAAACCTAATTAAGATCATAGTTCATCATTTAAATACTTTGAGTAGACAGTAGAGGAGCGGTTCCTCCTTTCTGTGTTAATGGAGGAGGTCTGAGGTCATCCCATCGTCCATCTCAGAGCAGAGACGCTGACAGTCCAGCTGCTCTGGTGGCAACACTTCAGTATATTTGAACCTAGTTGTTCCCAGATCTGTGGAGGCAATGAATCATGGCACGGCTGCACTGAGCAAACATTTACATGCTAACATGCCAATGTAGTTTGCAGAGCATTTGAGTTCTGCCAGCTACCTAAGCCCTTCAATTGCCCCTTTGAGGACAAATAAAGTTTTTGAATTGAATTTGAATTGGGGCGGCATTGTGGCGTAGTGGGTCGCCGCACAACAAGGCGGTTCTGGGTTCGAGTCCCGCTCTGTGTGGAGCTTGTCTGTTCTCCCCGTGTCTGTGTGGGTTCTCTCCTTGTTCTCCGGCTTCCTCCAACCTCCAAAAACACGTGCTTCTGGTTAATTGGCCGGTCCCAAATTGCCCGTAGTGTATGAGTGTGAGCGTGCACGGTTATCTGTCTTTGTGTAGCTCTGCCGCGCACTGTCGCCTCGCCCGGAGTTTCCCCCACCTCACGCCCTAAGAAAGCTGGGATAGGCTCCAGCTCCCCGTGACAAGTTTAAGACAAGTTTATATAGGACCTCTTAAAGCTGTTGTGTGAAGAATTTCAAAGAATTTGTTTTAAACTTGCCCGGCGAGGCAGTAGATCGTAGTCCATAGAGTCTAGCTCCACCTTCCTGCAAGCCCGGACAGGACAAACCCAACACCGGCTTTAGAGAGGGTCTTTTGCATTTTCTTTTTGCATGTGTTGCATGGATTAGGGTCAGTCATTCAGCTACAGTCTGCCCTGCAGTACCATGGAGGGAAACCACATCCTACACACTGGACCTTTGGATGTTGACTCAACAACCACAGATGTGATGCTGTGCTAAAAGACAACGCGGCACGTCCAAATCAATATCCTGATCACATCCTGTCCAGGACGATGACAGACAGGAAAATAAAACACTGCTGCTTTTTTACAGTGTGAAGACGGATAATTGAAATTGTTTTGTATATATTTATATGTAGTATTTGGAAAAACTTTGCTTGATAAAATCAGTCCCACCAACTGAAGGAATTTGTGCAGAGCGCATCATCCAGTGCGTTAGATATTACATTAGATAATGTGAATATTAGTTCTGATTCTCTAATTGTCACGGGGTGTAAACAGGACCCAAGTGCAGCACAAAGAGACAAGACAGGAGTTAAGTTCAACAGTGTTTATGTTCAGGCCGGGTGGAGTGGGAGTCGAACCTGGGTCTCCCATGCGGCAGGCAGGCAGGTAACCGATAGGCCAGCGGAGCATGCTGGAGACACAATGGATCACTCCAGAGAAAGGGGGCAGGCAGGAGACGAGGTCAAGGGACGGAAGGCTAGTCATTTTACCGGGGCTGGAACAGGAGGCAGAGTCGTTGGACAGGCGAGGGTCAGGTTTACCAGCACAGAGAGACGAGGCAGAATGGTGGACGAAGGGCGGGTAGGTTGGCTGGGAGGCAGACGAGAGGCAGAGTCCAGGGACGAAACAGGTCCGGATCGGACAGGCAATCCGGAGTAGAACGCTGGAGAGTAGGACATGGGTCAATTCAGTCCTGTTTTGGGGCGGCAGTGGCTCAGCGGTAGAGCAGATGTCTTGAAGACGGATCGCCCGGCCATCGGTGGATCGATTCCCGCTCCCGCCATGACATCCGTTGGAGTGTGAGCTGACAGTGGGGGGTGTCAGCTCACCTCCCAGCCACTGCCCAGGCGCCCTTGAGCAAGGCGCCGTCCCCACCACAAGCTACTTATTGGGGCGCGACCTCCGAGCGCGACCCGTCACTCTTCCTCCCCTGGACTAACTGCATGATTACAGGCCCCTAGTGTGCTGTGTGTTTCAGGGGCCTTGTTCACAACACTGTGTGTGATGTGCTGAGAACTAACAGAAATGCATGTACTAAGAGTGTAAAAAGAATTTCCCCTCTGGGGGTCAATAAAGTTTGAATTATTATTATTAATTACAATCTGGCAGAGACTGAGTGTGAGACGTGGGTTTAAATACCGGACTGATTGCAGATGGGCTGTAGATGTGGGTGATCAGCGGGAGGTGTGGTCAGGCTGGGAGTTGGGACAGTGGAAACTGTGGAGCAGACTGCAGGAATGGAGTGATCATGACAGGACCCCTCCCTCAAGGAACGGCCCTTGACGTCCAAAAAACCGACCCGGGGCGGGAGGCGGGGGAAAACAGGAAGGTGGGCTAGAATTCTTGGGACCCCGAGGACTCCATGCCCCCGGGGTCAAGTGCCTCCCCCTTGGATGCAGGCCTGTCCCCCTTTGACTCCGCCCACGGGTCCGAGCTGCTGGTTGCTCCGGGTGTAGGTGGTGGAAATCGCGCACCATCAGGGTGTCCACAATGTGGCAACCCGGGACCCAAGACCTCTCCTCCAGACCGTACCCCTCCCAGTCCACGAGGTACTGCAGTGCGCGACCCGGTGGCGGGAACGAATGATGCGACGGACCGCGTAGACTGGTCCTCCTTCCACTTGGAGGGCAGGAGGCGGACTGGGATGAGCTGGGGACAGAGGGCTCTCATGCACAGGTTTGAGTTTTGACACATGGAAGGTGGGGTGAACCCCCAGAGTGCGAGGCAATTGTAATCTTACTGCTGTCGGGCTGATTATCCTAGAGACTGGAAATGGGCCCACAAACCTGGGGGCCAGCTTTTTGGACTCTACACGCAGGTGAAGGTCTCGGGTGGAGAGCCACACCTTCTGGCCCACCTGATATTCGGGTGCAGGAGTCCGGCCACGGTTAGCAGCGGTGGCATAGCGCTCCCCGGTGCGGAGTAGGGTGTCGCAGGCCCTGGACCACACCTGACCGCAGCGGCGGACGTGAGCAGAGGCAGAGGGGCAGGAGACCTCGGCGTCCAGGGCAGGAAACAGAGGCGGTTGGTAACCATAAACACAGTGAATGGGTGAGAGACCGGTGGCGGAGCTGGTCAGAGAATTGTGGGCATACTCAACCCACACCAAATGGGAAGCCCAAGAGGCGGGCTCCCGGGAGACCATGCAGCGCAGAGCGACCTCCAGGTCTTGGTTCATTCGTTCCGTCTGACCGTTGGTTTGTGGGTGGAAACCCGAGGACAGGCTCGCGGTTGCACCAATTGAGCGACAGAACTCCCTCCAGAATGCAGAGGCAAACTGGGGACCATGGTCCAACACCACATTCAGGGGCAGTCCATGAATACGGACGATGTGCTGTGTTATCAGTTGAGCGGTCTCCTTGGCAGAGGGAAGCGTCGGCAAAGGAACAAAATGAGCCATTTTGCTGAACCTGTCTACAATGGTGCAGGTGACAGTGTTACCTTTGGAGGCTGGCAGGCCGGTGACAAAATCAAGTGAGATGTGAGACCAGGGGCGCTGAGGTACGGGCAGAGGCTGCAGGAGACCAGCAGGAGCCTGGTGGGACGCCTTGTGTCGGTTGCACACCTGGCAGGCCTTAACAAAGTCCCTGACGTCCTTCTCCAGAGACGGCCACCAGAAGCGCTGGTGAAGAAGGTCCCGGGTCCTGAGAGCCCCTGGATGGCACGCCAGTTTGAATGAATGACCCCACTCCAAAACCTCAGTGCGGAGGTCAGCTGGGACAAACAGGCGGTTATCGGGACAGGCACTGGGTCCCGGCTGGCCCTCAGTGGCGGCACGGACTCTTTCCTCAATGCCACAGGTGAGGGTGGCAACCACGCAGGGAGAAGGAAGAATGGTCCCTGGTTCCGCTGTGGCTTCCTCACCTGTCTGGAACTGCCGGGACAGGGCATCAGGTTTGACATTTCTAGAGCCGGGGCAATAAGAAAGGGAAAAGTTAAAATGGGTAAAGAACAAGGCCCACCAGGCCTGGCGAGAGTTCAGGCGTTTTGCTGTGCTGATATATTCCAGGTTCTTGTGGTCGGTCCAAACCAGAAACGGCTGTTTGGCCCCCTCCAACCAGTGCCACCACTCCTCCAACGCCAGCTCAACAGGTAGCAGTTCGCAATTACCAATGTCATAGTTTTGCTCAGCAGGGGAGAGGCGGCGGGAGAAGTAGGCGCAGGGGTGGAGCTTCTGGTCAGAGATTGCCCTCTGGGAGAGGACGGCCCCAACCCCGACATCCAAGGCGTCCACCTCCATGACGAACTGCCGGTCTGGGTCCGGCATCCAAAGAATGGGGGCTGTGGTGAACCGTTCCTTGAGGGTGCGGAAGGCGGCGGCGGCCTCGGGTGTCCAGGAGAAGGAGACCTTTGAACTGGTGAGCGCAGTGAGGGGAGGCGCCACCGAGCTGTAGTTGCGGATGAATCGCCGGTAAAAGTTGGCAAACCCCAGGAATCGTTGCAGCTGCTTTCAGGAGTCTGGCGTGGGCCACTCGGTGACGGCAGAGACCTTGGACGGGTCCATCTGGATCTTCCCTGGGGAGATGCTGTTACCCAGGAAGGAGATTGATGAAGCATGAAACTCACATTTCTCAGCCTTGCCAAACAGGGAGTTGTCCAGGAGTCTCTTGAGGACTGCCTTGACATGCTGAACATGCTCCTGGGTAGACTGGGAAAAAATCAAAATGTCGTCAAGGTAGACAAAAACAAATCTGTTAAGCATGTCCCGGAGTACATCGTTTACAAGTGTCTGGAATACGATGGGGGCGTTCGTGAGCCCAAACGGCATCACCAAATACTCATAATGTCCCACAGGAGTATTGAAGGCCGTTTTCCATTCGTCCCCCTCACGAATGCAGGGACTGGTCCTTCTTCCCCACGAAGAAGAACCCAGCCCCGGCTGGGGAGGAGGAAGGGCGGATGATCCCGGCGGCTAACGAGGCGTTGATGTACTCCTCTATGGCTGTCGCTCTGGCTGAGAGAGGGAGTACAACCTTCCCTTGGGAGGGGAGGTGCCTGGGAGCAGGTCGATACCACAGTCGTACGGCCGATGAGGAGGCAAGGACAACGCCTTGGCCTTGCTGAAGATCTGCCGGAAGTTGTGATATTCTGGGGGAACCCTGGTCAGGTCAGGAGGGTCGATGGCAGGTGATGGAGACAACTGAGGCGCCGCCGCTTGACGAAGGCAGGTGAGGTGACAGGAAACTCCCCACTCCAGGATGGTTCTAGCCTCCCAATCGATGTGGGGGTTGTGACGCCGGAGCCACGGGAAGCCCAGGACAAGAGGCAGACCAGGATGATCCAGAATGTGGAACTCAATGAGTTCATGGTGGTTGCCTGAAAGTAACATGGGAACTGGGGAGGTCTGGTGTCTGATGGTGCCCAGTTTGTGTCCATTCAAGGCCCTTGCAGGAACTGGCTAAGGTAGAGGGACCCGTTTAAGCTTCAGTTGCCGAGCCAACTCTTCGCTGATAATGCAGGCCTGGGCACCAGAGTCTATCAGGGCAACTAAGGAATGGGATCCCTCAGGCAGGAGAAGACGGACCTGAAGCAGCGGTTTCTGGTCGGGGGGGGGGGGACTGTATCTTGGTCGAGCTCACCAGTATCTCCCTCACCAGTTAGGGGTGAGCTCGGCCTTTTTGCTGAACATGTGGCTACCATGTGGCCTCCCTCCCCACAATACAGACATAGCCTGGAGTGAAGAGGACGTTGGCATTCCTCTGGGGCGAGGGAGGTGCAACCCAACTCCATTGGCTCCGACTCCTCCGACAGCCGGCCTGTCAAGGGAGGTGAGCTGGGGGAGTTCCGGCCGAATAAAGCTGATGACTGATGTCGGACGGCCTCCTGGTGCCTCCCCCGCCTCCGGACCTGGATGCGACGATCAATTTGGGTTGCCAGCTCAATGACCCCATCTAGTGAAGTAGGGACCTCGTGAGAAACCAGTTCATCCTTGATGTAACCCGCCAGGCCGTGAAGAAAAGTGGTAACCAGGGCCGTAGAGTTCCAGCCGCTCTGACTGGCCTTGGTGTGGAAATCTATGGAGTAACCTGCCATCGTCTGGTTCCCTTGGCGCATGCCCAGTAGTCCCCGATCTGTCTCTGACCTGGAAGACCCCAAGCCAAAAACCTTGCGCAACTCCTCCAAAAAGAGCTGGAAGGAGGCACAGGCGGGAGACTGCCTCTCCCACTCAGCAGTGCCCGACAGTTGCGCCCGCCCCGTCAGGTGGTTGATGGTGAAAGCAACCTTGGCTTGTTCGGAAGCAAAGGTGCGGGGCTGAAGGGAGAACAGCAGGGAACAGTTAGTCAAAAAGGGACCACAGGTCTCAGGATCTCCTCCATATCGTTCTGGCGTTCCCACCCGGGGTTCAGGAGCAAATGTGTCAGCGTTGGAAGGGCGGACCCCAGAGGAGAAGGGACTGGGAATGTTCTGTGCCGCCGTGCCCTCCGGTGGTGGTGGTGACCCGGTGCCGACCCCCATGACATCCAGACGGGCCAAGATGTTTGTGAAGGCAGCGTCGAGCTTGCTCTCCAGGGTGGAGAAATGGACCTCATGCTCTCGGAGGACGTCAGTGACTGCAGTGTGGCCGGACACCTCTGGGGAAAGGGAGCTCGCACTGCCTGTGCGACTCAAGGAAGTGGGATTGTGTGCTGGGTCCATTACTGGCCAGATTGTACTGTCACGGGGTGCGAACAGGGCCCAAGTGCAGCACAAAGACAAGACAGGAGTTAAGTTCAACAGTGTTTATGTTCAGGCGGGGCGGAGTGGGAGTCGAACCTGGGTCTCCCAGGCGGCAGGCAGGCAGGTAACCGATAGGCCAGCGGAGCACGCTGGAGACACAATGGATCACTCCAGAGAAAGGGGGCAGGCAGGAGACGAGGTCAAGGGACGGAAGGCTAGTCAATTTACCGGGGCTGGAACAGGAGGCAGAGTCATTGGACAGGCGAGGGTCAGGTTTACCAGCACAGAGAGACGAGGCAGAATCCGTGGACGAAGGGCGGGTAGGTTGGCTGGGAGGCAGATGAGAGGCAGAGTCCAGGGACGAAACGGGTCGTGAACGGGCAGGCAATCCGGAGTAGAACGCTGGAGAGTAGGACATGGGTCAATTACAATCTGGCAGAGACTGAGTGTGAGACGTGAGTTTAAATACCGGACTGATTGCAGATGGGCTCTAGGTGTGGGTGATCAGCGGGAGGTGTGGTCAGGCTGGGAGGTGGGACAGTGGAAACTGTGGAGCAGAGTGCAGGAATGGAGTGATCATGACACTAATGTTTGATTACATTAGAGAAAACAGGTAAACAGGTTTTTTTATGATGGAAAAAACCTGTTTACAGGTTTTTCATCATAATTTCCCCAAAGGGATTATTAAACTCTGTTTTTTCTTCTTCATCTTTGTCCAGCGGCGGATTTGAACCGTTCATGGGAGTCTTTCTATAAACCATCGTTAACTACATGGTTGGGGATCTCCAATGGGCGCTGTGGCAGTCAACAGTTCTATTTCGAGTTTGAATCCAAATACGTCGGAAAACTGTCCGTTCTGTTCTTGTAGAGAAACTGTTTTTATATGCTTCCTAGACTGTTAGAAACTCGACAATCTGTTCCTGTTTTTTGGAGAGCATCTTTCTCTCATTCGGTTGTGTTTTTGACAAACATGTATACATTATTGATTTGAAACATAGGAAGAATTTTAAAGAAAGCATTGGCAGATTCTGCAGATTCTAAATTTTCTGCTGGGCCAAGCAAAGATGGCAATTTATCTGAGCAGGAGGAAAAAGGTTGAAGGTGTCATGTATTGCAGGATATGGACCCAAATGCAGGACACCTAAAGCGAATCCTTTCTCCATCATTTAATAACAAACTCAAAAATTCTCCAGACAGACAAGAATTACAAAATCAGAAAAAGACCAACAGGAACCAAACTAGAGAAAAACCCCCACAAAGGGCTCTGACAAAACCCCAGCTTAAAAAGCCTCATGACAAATAAACCAATTGCATTCAGGTGAGAAGACCAGCAATGGGTGTGGTGGTTACTAACAGGTGTGGAGAGGACCAACAGGTGTGGAGCCGAGGCTCCACCCACAAGCTTGGCCTCTCCCCCTGCTACACACCAGCACAGCCACTCTGAACCGTGACGTAAGGTTCCTCTGACTGCAGTGCAAAAGCCATTTTAAGAAAATGTGTCAAGCAAGAATCAGAATCGATTTTAACTATTTCAGAGCTATGAATGATTTAGACACTTTTACGAACCTATGGTATGTCAAAGGTGTCTAATATTCCACGTTGAGTGAGGAACTTGTGTTTAGTCAGTGTTTGGTTTAATTCACGTATATTTTGCTTACGTTCCTACATTTCATATTACCTATTTTTGAAATGTGAGTTCCTGTTTGCATGAATCTCTCTTGGATTTTGTGTCAACGTGACTATCTTGTATTTCAACTTTTATGAATAAACGTGATTTTAAAAATCTTCTTCTTCTTTTTCTTCTCCCACACTCACTAAAATCATGAAAGACTGTTTCACGAAGGGGACAGAAGGGACACTTGCTGGACACAGCAGGGTTAAAAACAGAGATAAAAGCATTGGAACCCATGGCACCATGTAAAATCCTCCACTGGAGGTCGGCTGTTTTTTTCTTGAGGGGAGGTTTGTATAGAAGTCTCCACTGTGGGTCAGGTCCATTTCCTGTCATCCTGTTTCTTCTGTGTTTTAAGTCCTGTACTTTGAATATGAATGGGGCATATTCAACTTGGAGACAAGAGCCTCTGTTTTTAGTTTGATAAATATTAGTTTTCGTCATTCAGGAATGTTTTTGATGTGAATTCTTTTTTGTGTGAATCTCTTTTGGATTTTGTGTCAACGTGATTTTCTTGTAATTTGGCTTTTATGAATAAATGTACTTTTAAAAATCAGAAAAAAAAACCTTTCTGGATGGATCAACTGTTTTTGCTATTTGGTAATAAAAACTCATGTTTTGTAAGCAGATAATGTATCAAATACTGTACACAAATTGTTCTCCAAAGTAACCAGTGTCCACAAAGGTTCTAAAAATAGTATAGTGGTAGTAACAAATATTAATAAATGGAGATAACTAAATACATAACTGATGTAGGTCACTGTTTGCAGAAATATATTTCTGTCACCTTATAGATGAATATAGTATAAACAGTGATTTTAGCTCCAGTTTCACGCTGGAAAAAAGTTTTTTAGAATGGAAACTTTAATTTTGTGTATTTCCAAATGAAACAGATTGATTTTATCCTCCACATTACATCAGTTGAGGGTGTCAGGAGTCACTTTCGTCCTTCAGATGATGGCTTCCTCTGTTGCCACTGAAAAATGGATGCCACGGCATGAGATAATCCATCACTGCAGACACGAAACTGCAATTTAGCCGCGCCAGAACATCCGTTTTGTCGCTATCTCCTGTTGTCATATCAGCACAGCATTACCCTGGGCTCTCCTCACTGCCAATCACCTCCAGAAGCACTCAGACAGAAGATAAAGAAAGAAAGGCGAAGATTGCTGGAAGCTAATCCCTCAAAACATTTAACCTTTCAGACTCTGTCACTGTGTATGTCTTTTTCTTTTCAGTATCTTAACAGGAACAGCAACTCATTTTCAATGACATTTTCTTTAAAGGGCTGATTACGTGTGTTTTATACACTGGGTATTTCTGTCTGCATTAGCAGTAGATGTGAGTACCATGTTACGACATCTGCTGCAGGATTCCCCCGAGGCCCGCTTCATGCCAGAGCCTCTCAACTATGCATTTACCATGAACTCATCATGTGAACGCTTTGACTCAACTAGACGGTTATAACGCAATACAGAGATGGGTGGATGCACACAGGTCACACTGGACAGATGAAGACGACACTTTAGCTTCAAATTTTTTTTGTTCACAGTAGCACATTGAGGGGACAGATGTATAATAGACTTATTATTATTATTATTATTATTATTCAACATGCATCCAAGTTTTTTTTTCAAATTTTGGTTTGTTTTTCTTGCTCTCACAGGTTGCAGCTGATTGAAGATCTGTCCTATGAAGATGTGAAGAAATGTTATCGTGGCTCGGTGAGTTTATTGTGATCGTTATTTTTCCACGTCTGTGATGACAGGAAGTCCCACCAGTTTCTACCTCAGTGATTATTCCAATGTAACAACACTCCATCTTAGAACATTACAGTCCGACTGATTAGAAGATTATTAGCGCTATTTGTTATGGTTCTTGATGGCATTTCTACTCTAAACTAAAATATGTTTTAATGATAGGAGTGCAAATAAATAGATAAATAGTTTTTTCACCATCTTAAACTGAATACAGAATAGATCTAGCACGAGTCTTGATGTTGTCCATGTTTTCTTCCCTCTGGGGAAACATTTAGTTTATTGATTTGTAGATTTTGTACATTTTGGTTGCAGACTTTGTTAATATACAATGTCAACCATTGTGACCACTGACTTTATAAATCACTAAACAAACGCCATCCTCTGAGCCTCTCAGCAATGTCATGTGGTTTAAATGGTTTTAACAGATTTTCATTTTGCTATTTGGGAACAACAGACCTCTCACAGAGTGTTGATATTTATCACAAACAGTATGAGTCTGATTGGCAGTTTTATTTTCACCTCGACAATAGCCCCCCCCACCCCCACCCCCCCACGTTGTTGTCATTAAAAGCTATCATTCTGGACTGTGATACCTCACATCTCACACACATGGCTTCTGTTGCTAGAGATTTTATCTACTTCTAAGGCAGTCGTTAGTGATCATATAGTAAGTCATTAGAAAACATATTGACTCTAGCTGCAGTCTGGCTCCTGCTGGTGACTTTATCTACTTCTGAGGCACCAGAATCCTCTCACTTGACAAATCACACCTCCCCCAGTGGTGATAAAGCAGTCTCCAGTTCTCCGACCTGAGAACAGAAGCTGCTCTATGATGAGTTATTGTTAGAACGACAAAAACAGACAGCAGCAAACTGAGCATGTCTGAGTCGGGGTAAAGATGGACAAAAGACAGGACAGGCGAGCAGGGAAAGATCCGGTGGTCAAGGCGTTTGAGCTGGGAGGGGGGAGAGAGGGAAATGAATGGGACCGCTTGTGTGTTCAGGGAGGAGGGTGGAAGGTGGTCCAGGAAAGGTGATGCTGCAGACAACCAATACATGGAAGGAGGTGAAGGAGCAGGCAGAGAAAGACAGGACTTCAAGTGAGAGTAGAGTGTGTGAGGGGGGGGGGGGGTAGGAGGGAGGTGGTCCACTGGGTCCTGTGTGAAGTCACTGGAGGTGTATCTGAGACGGAGACAGAGAGCCTTCTGTAAACTGAGGCATTACTGCTGTAACACTGTCATAGTGTAGAGCTGTGTGTGTGTGTGTGTGTGTGTGTGTGTGTGTGTGTGTGTGTGTGTGTGTGTGTGTAGACTAGAGGTAGCTGCATGGAGGCAGTCCTCCATCTCGGTCCAGGATACTGACTGGCGTCAGGGGAACAGTGTGTGTCTTGCAGCAGCTTGCTCCAGGCCTTGGATGTGCGCGAGTGTGTGTGTGTGTACGGTGCCAACGTGCTGAGCCTGGTGCAGAGCTCGCGTCCGTTGAGGGAGAGGGTGGTGTCTGCGGCGAGCCGAGCCGGCGTGGCCAGGGCTGCTGGAGTGGCCGGGGGTGCAGGTGCTGTGCAGGCAGGCCGGGCCACCAAGGAGCTGCTCATGACTCTGCCCTGTCCCTCTGCACAGACTGTCAGCAAGTACAACTCGCAGTACCACAAACTGTTCCAGTGCGTGCCCAAGGATGAGATCCTCATGAAAGGTACTGCTTGCTTTGTGCTAAATCATCATGAAGCCTCTTGTTATCGCTCCTGGTTGTAACGCTTCAGCTTGACTGGAACCTTATTTGTACCGGTTTAGTTTTCCTAATTCTCTAATGAGCTCTGTATTAAGTAGTAGACACTGTGAAAGCGTTCAGGAGATGAGATGATTAGACGTTTATCTTATTTGTCAGCTGACAGAAATAAACTGTTTTCCTTTTTTTTTAAACCTTTTAAATTATGGATAGATCAGGACTGATAGCCTTTATTTCAATTAAAATTAAGTACTGTGGAGGGGGAGTCATGTTATAGTGTCATTAATGGGTGGCATGGAGATTTAGCATGAACAATGTGCAATGTACAATGATGTTCAGTTTTGGTACTATACATTTGGTATTTGTGCATGCGTACAAAAAGTCTCACTCTAATACAAACTATTAAGTGTAACTATGGTTAAATTTAAAGCAGAAATTCTTAGTTTATGATAGCAAATTTTATGTAGAACACCCCTGAACCAAACCATGTACATGCCAGAGATGAATGTTTTTGTCCATTTTCTACATTTGTTAAAGGAGGGTAATAACGTGTGTGTCGTCTCTGCTTTCCTCAGTGTACTCCTGTGCTCTGCTCAGGGACATCCTTCTACAGGGCCGGCTGTACATTTCCAGAAACTGGCTGTGTTTCTATGCCAACCTCTTTGGCAAGGACATTAAGGTACGATCGACTGACAGACAGCTTAATGAAGTTAAACTGAGTGATTCCCCGACACAAGCTGACAGCTGATTCGACAACTTGTCAAATTATTTGATTGAAAGTCACTCAGGGTAAGAGGCTGGTTTCAGATTGTCCCACAGAGGACCCGTCTCTGTGGAAATGCAGCGATGCACCAGGTGGAACTAGGGAACAGGTGGAATCAGTGAAACTCTAACCTGAACCAGATGTGAGATTCTGTCCTTCATGTTGTTCATTGTTCCTTCTTCTTGACTTCAAACCTCTCCTGACATCTGAGTGACAATAAGCTTCTTATTTGGACTGCATTCTTTACATTCAGGTTGAAATGAGACCCGACTGATTTTCTAAAAGTCAGGGGGAATGGGGGGTGGGGGGTCCTGGTGTCCCTGATACATAAGGCTGAACCACAGTCTCCACAGTCATTCTCCTTTATATTTCCTCCAACTCTCACTTTCTTTTCCTTTCAGCCCCCAAACAAATCACCTTTACAGTACATGCTAAATATGCTTTCCTGTCCTGACAGAAGTTTTTTTAGAATGTCTTGTTTTTTTAAGGACCAAAGGATAAACTTCCAAACAGGTGACTTTGAAGTAATCAAATTCTTTGTCATGTGTCACAGAACCATTACTAGACTGTTAACGGACTTTCATTAATGACTGGACCTTTGGAGGATGTCCTTTCCGTCCTCAATCTTGATTCCTAATGAACCTCTGTAGCTATGGATCGGTCCAGCCAGGAGTTTTTGACAGTTTTACAATCTTTTATTATGTTTTTTTGAAATGTGGCATTAAGATTTAGAATGAGTTTGTAGTCACAAAACCAATGGAGTCAAAAAGGAAATGATCACATTCTGTTTTATGAATATTTTACGCAGCATTCCCATTTCTTTGGATCCCGGTTGTGGCTGTACTTTTGTTTGTTGTTTGGCGTCCATTTTCCAATATGAGTTGGTCCTCATGGTTGTTGTTGTCATCTGTTTACAGGTCGCTATCCCTGTTGTTTCTGTGAGACTGGTGAAGAAGCACAAAACAGCTGGACTTGTGCCTAATGGCTTGGCTATCACCACAGACTCTGGCCAGAAGGTAAACACCGCCATCACAGTTCCTGTGAATTAAAATACTTTAGCTGATTAGCACAGCATAGATGTATGTTCCAGGTAAGGTGTGATGGAAAAAACAACACCCGGCTATAGATAGTAGCTCGGAGGAGTCCAAAGCGAGCTGGAGCAGCAGAGTGAAGTGTTTTTCCACCATCACAGCGCTGATAAGACGGCCTTCTTACCTTACTGTCTCAATGAGCCCTCATTGAAATACATGACCTGCTTTTAGCCTACAGAACCAACTCAGTACTTTTTCCCTTACAATGCTGTAGAAAAAACCTAAACAAAACATGGAACATACACTGTGTTAGCGCAGTACTGTACAAGAACAGATGTTACTCCTTGGTTATTCTGCACTGCGCCCCCAAAGGGAAGGAAAGAGAGATAGGTGCGACACTGTGCTCGGGTACAGCTGTATTATAGGTAAAATGCTGATGTCAGGACGTTAACATGTGACTTTTAGCAGCTTATATTCTTTTGTTCATTGGCACTAAATATAACATAGATCAGATGCATGTTGGGATGACATTAGTTTGGCAGTTTCTAAATAAAAGCTTTGCAGATTATATTTGTGACTCTATGAATAGTGAGAACAGTCTGTCTTTAAGTGGTTACATGCTGTTTTGGGTTACCTGTTAACTCAGCTGGTCAATATAATACAGCCTGACAGTATAAAGGAATTGCTTTTTTTAGTTGTACAATTACTGTATATACATATTTTCATCAGAACCAGGCTTTAGATTTAAAGCAGATGTCGAGGGGCATGTCCCATGCTGTGCAAAGGGAAATATTTCAATAACATCGTTGGACAGTGAATGTCCGTGGTTGTGCAATGTGCATTATATAAACATTTGCACATATCCGGCTCTGTTCAGTGCAACTATACTGTTAAAACACTGTGTTCTCTATGTGTGTGGGGTAAAGAGTTCACAGCTCACTTCTGAAATAACGGAGTTCAGGTTCTGTAATTCTTCCAGCTCATTCACTAACATGGACATCAGGAGAGACATGACAGAACTGCTAATGAACCCATGAGGCAAAAGCACACACAGTAGCACCGGAGCCTCACAACAAACACAGAATGTCTTGAAATCAGTGATATTTATTCAGGCCAGGGTGATATTTGCGTAAGCTGTCATAACAAATCACTTTAAGTTATTCATGAAATACAGTATTATTAAATCAGTAATTTCTATGAGCTCCACTTTAAAGCTTTTGAATCTGTTGAATTGTGAATTATCTAAACTATTTCTACTAACGCCACCTGCTATAAAAATTGATGAATTTAAATGTTTTCTGTCTTTGCTAATGCAAATGCAATCATAAGAATGCATCTGTAATTCACCAGCACACAGCTGTCGCTCTGCAAACTTCGAAACTTCCATATGGAGTGTGATTCTCGTTTCAAATACAAACCATAGCATTTCCTTCGAAAAATATTTAATTCTGTGAATTTCGAGTGTGAAGTTTTTGTATAAGTCTAATATTTTGTTTATTTATTTTTCATTTTCATATTTGCAGTTGTGGAAAAAATTTGTGCTTTCTATTAATAAGTAGGATTTTTAAGTATGTTTTGTCAAGAAAATTTTTCTTTGACAAAACATTTGTTCTACATATAGATGTTTATTATATAATATGTGTAAGTTAGATTTCATGAACGCAGTTTTGATATTAATGTTAGATTATGTTCGTGTAAATATACTGTTTGACTGTGTGTAATTTCATTTTGTTTTGTTAATATGAACGTGATGGTGTTACATTCAGACTTATTTCCATGTGGACATTTCTCTGTTTTATTTCCTCAGTATGTATTTGTATCTCTGCTATCAAGAGACAGCGTGTACGACGTCCTCCGCCGGATCTGCACACACTTACAGGTTCAGTACACACACCCCTGCTCTCCACTCCCTCTACACACTGTGGGCTGCACATTGCTGTTAAACAGGTGGTTTCTTTCCTTCTCCAGGTCAACGGGAAGAGTCTGAGCCTGAAGCAGTTCATGGAGGAGCCAACCTTATCTATGGTCAGTGCTGTCACTGACAGACCATAAACCATCATTAAATTAAGAAGTTGTAAACTTCACAGCGGGTGGAATGCCAACATCTGCTCATTCGCAGGCATTACAACATCACTGAGGCTTCAGGGTCATGTTTCAGGTTCATGTGGAAGCAGCGTGACCTGAAGCGTGGCCTGACAGGATCAGGAATCATCATGTAGCTGCAGCCTCCAGGGAATTATCCCTGAGTTCTGTCAAAATGTCCCGAGAAGTCACCTGGTGCTCTTGCACTGTAGGCCCTGCTCCCATGAATCAGCTTTTGTATGGAGGGATAATGAAGTTCTATTAACATGCATGTCTTTCATGACATTGTAATCTAGTCTGAAAGTATGAGTTCAGACAAAGAGTGTTTGTGTCACTCCAAAACAAATGAACACTAGAGAAACCTTGTGCTGCTGCTGTTAAATTATCTTCTTTTCTTTATGAATAAGTCTTTTCATTTTAGCTTCCGTAGAGACATCTGATTATACACTGCCCAGCCAAAAAAAAAGTCACCGTTTGGGTTTCAATAAGCCAATTGCAATGTTATGATCAGGGGTTGCTTCGGTTGGTCAAGTCTAGGCTCAGCAATATTATTCATCAAAAAAATTAAGTCAGCTGAGTATCTGAATGTACTGAATGACCAGGCAATCCCATAAATGGATTTTCTGTCCCGGATGGCACGATCATATTCCAGGACAACAATGCCAAAATTTATCGGACTCTAATTGTGAAAGAGTGGTCCGGGGAGTGTGAGGAATCATTTTGACACATCAATTGGCCCCCACAGTCCTGAGCTTAACCCCATTCAAAGTCTATGGGATGTGCTGGAGAAGACCTTACAGAGTGGTTTGACTCCTATCGTCGATACAAGAACTCGGCCAAAAATTAATGCAATTCTGGACAGAAATAATTGCTGTGACGTTGTACGAGGTTGTCAAAACAATGCCGCGGCAAAGCTACAGGCAGTCCCACGAAATATTAGAGTGTGTGGCTTTTTTTGGGCAAACATGCAAACAGCACTAAATAAAGTTTGTAAAATATACAAATCATACAGTTAAACACTGATGACTCGGGTTCGACCATCAGTTCCTCATTTTCCATTGCTCACAGCTACCATCTCCATTATATTGTACATATAGCTGAGGAACATTATAACAGCTGTTGATTCATATGTTATGGGAAACCCCAGCTTTTAATGAAGCATGGAGCAATAAATCACTACATTATTGTCCTATGATAAACATCACAATGTCTCAGAACTGTTTACACATTAAAATGCTTACTGTACGGAAATTAGACGCTGAATTTTAACATGCCCCAACCTACATCCAACTTCATCTTCTAAAGGATTTAATGCCAAACTTGCGTCATGGCGCTGCAGTGTTTTTGTAGTGCGTTCTATCACTCAGCAGGGTTTAAAATGTTTCTGACAGCAGATAAAAGAAAAAAGAAGGGCCCTTCATCTGCAGAGATTAAATGCAATCTGTCTCTGTAGGATTTTGAAGATGGTTACTGATTTGCATAAATTGAATCCAAGTTTATAAGTCACTAATAATGGCTTTATTCATGCTTACAAACCAACAAAAGTCACAAGCTGCCAGGTTGCTAAAAATCCCTATGACTACTTGAATGATTTGATTCCTTCCAGGTCATTAGACTGAGTACTAAAACACAGCCTGTCAGCCCACGCTTCAGTCGTAAATACCCACAACTGATTATAAAGCAGTCCTAAAGCATTCTAAACTAAAAACTCCCCGACAAATTAAGATTTATAAGTGCAGTGTTATTGAAGTTTTAAAGTTTTAAAAAATTATGTTTTGCTCATGAAAGTTAATCATTGCACTGCAGTTCCTGTGAACTGTCTGACAGACAGACAGATAGACAGACAGACATGGCACTATGATTTTGTCATGAATTCTGTCAGCACCACCATGACCTCCGTGTTTCTTTCTCTTTTTCCTCTGTGCCTTAAAGGATGAGTTTCCAACTACAGATGAGTTTCCAGTGGTCGATGAATTCCCATCAGTGTTAAAATGGCGCAGGAAACCGTCAGTGGTGTCCGTGTCTTCGTCCCTTCCCGACCTACTGGGGAACTCCACCAGCAGCCTGAGCCCAGCAGATTCACCCTTGAAATCAGAGCAGTTGCTGGAAGGTGATAAAAACCAGTCCATGACATCATGTGGATACAGAGTCCTTTAGGGCTTGAGTAGGAACCACACACCTCACAGAGACACACACATTAATCACCTTAAGATGGCAAATTCTTCCACATGCAAGGACATATTAAGCTCTAAATATAGATTAAATGGGCTTGAATTAAAAAGATCTGGGTGGGCTCAGATTATGAAGAGATTAGCCAAAGGCAGTCTGCTGTCAGCGCGTCTGAGGAGCCTGCTGTGACGCCAGACTTCACATTGATTTTAAATGCTATCCTACATAAGTTTTGTTCTTCATTTCAGCATGGGCTTTTCTGTATATCATCATCATCATCATCACAGCTCACAGATGGAGGGAAAAGTCAGGAAGTAATGTCATTAAATATGTATGACCACTTATGGGCATTACTGAGGATAAGGCCTGTGTTTGTGCAGATTTACATCAAGCTCATGTAGGATCTGTGCAACAGCAAGCAACACACACATGTTGGTTTCAGTGCAAAGTTCAAGTAATAAAATGTCAGGACGTCAAAATTAAGAATTTCATGAATTGCAGTTTTCAACTATAAAATAAAATAAAATGCATATGTGACAGTGTCAACAGTGTCACAGGGTTCATTTACAGACTTTGATGGCACTGCCTTGCTTTTATTAGTTTAAACAACAACAGGTACCTTTTGCAAGCCATGATTTATAATATTTACTCAGTGCTGTGATGGATTTTCAGCTCCAAAGTGCACACCATTAACTGTGTGACAGTGCTGAATGAGTCCTAGCACATTCAGATACATAAACTGGTGGGCGAGCCGTGGAACATACATCACAGCAAGTACTGTTGAAGGCTTTATGTTCTGAAACGTACGTGTGTGTTTGTGTGTGTGTGTGTGTGTGTGTGTGTGTGTGTGTGTGTGTGTGTGTGTGTATTACAGAGCGAGCCCTGCAAACAGACAGAGGTCTTTTATCAGAGCCAGTGGCAGAGCTGGGCCAGATGGAGTACCAGCTGCTCAAGTTCTTCACCCTGCTGTGAGTATACAGAGGAACGCAGAGACACTAACACCACCTCACCTCCTCCAGCAGCTGACTCACATACACACACATACACACACATTGGAAAAGTGGAGATATTAATAGTGGGCAGCCAAACTGAACATAGGGCTATCTGGTACTGGCATGTTATTGCTTTACTTCTTGTATTCATCCAAAGACAAGTTGGCACCCCATGAGACTTAATTATCAGGACTCGTTGCAATGCATCCAGTAATTTGTGCTAGTGAACATCACACAGCTCTTACTCTAGCTGCCCTTTGTGCAGCAGTGTGACACCACGACCCGTGGAGACGATCGACTCACTAGAGGTGTGAAGCTACTCTGCTCTGGTGTCCTTGAGAAAGCAATGAATCCTTATCAGCTCCTGAGGGTTCTGATGCACTCTGCATCCCCCCCCCCAAACACACACACACACCCGCCCACACACACACACGCACGCACGCACGCACACACACACACACACACACACACACACACACACACACACACACACACACACACACACACAAAACACTTCATTTAGTCCATACCAACAATAAGAAATTTGTTTTCATTTATTTTTGAAATGTAACACCCAATCTATTTAATGAATCCATACATCGTTAGAATGAATCAAATTCACACTATTGTAGTTATATTATCATAGCAGGGTTATTTTAAATGAACTACTCACAAACTATAATGAGTAAACAAAAATAGTTTCAGTTTCATCTGTTTACTGATTGTACAATAAGACTGGGAGAAAACGCCTGTTTGTTCAGTCCAAACCACAATGCAGCAGCAAATTAAACGCAGCACAATGTCATAAACTGCTAATACATTTGATATATGAATTAAGAACTTATTGCATATATAACTACAGTATATTTATTTAGTTTCAGCTTAATAATGTCAATATTTCTTAAATAAAAATATATCTTCTTTTGAACTTGATTCCAGCAGCATGTTGAGACACGGGCAACAACAAATTATGTTAATGCTAATGTTAACTCTCAGATTAGGAAGTGGCTCCGCTGTCTGGTATGTTTGCAGGTGCCAGGTGAAGTTAAGTGTTGTTGAACCAGCATCCTGTTTCTGATGTTTGAATTTATTATTGACAAAGTTGATGACAAATGTCTCAGCAGCTGCAGGGGTGTCCACAAGCATCCGCTCTATAATACAGGCATTCAGTTCATACTCATGACACTATATTGACTTCAAGACCATCAGTGATGAACAGAGTTCCTTTGAAAGGAGTGTATTTTTATTTATATTCAACCAAGTGTCTCATCCATGTTGGAATCAGAAAACACAATTAAAACTTTGAAACACACTTAACTTTCAGTAGTAGTTATATATCCTCTAACAAAGTTGTAAACCAGGTTGGTCAAGGGCAGCTTTGTGCTTTAAAATGCTGACAGGAAGTCACATGTTGCCTCCCAGTGTTCATCTAAAGACATTACAGCTACTTATCCTCAGCAGATAATGCCTCTGCACCCTAAAGATCCCGACGTGTTAAACTGATATGTGCTTTTCCTCCTCTGTCATCAGTATCATTCTCCTCATCCTATCTTCGTGCTACTTGGCTTTCCGTGTGTGCAGTCTGGAGCAACAGCTGTCCTTCCTCAATAACCCAAATCTGCCCCTGAGGGAGAGGTAACCCCGTAATCAGTTCAACCATCAGGGCTTCAGAATGTGTGAAACAGTTGCATCCATACTTCGATGAAGGATATCCAATGTCCACCAAATCTGAGATGATCAGACTTGAATTCGAGTTATGTTTATTATATTGCAATGATTTGCTTTGATTTGTTAGATTTTATGAAGCTGCTGTAAAATAGGATAAATATTTTACAATCTAAAAAAGTGCCCTAGCTATACCTCCCATCTGATGTTATTACACTGATGTTATTCTCTTTGAAGGTTTTTAATTCACTAAAAGGAAAAATTCCAGTGTAGTTTTGACACTTTGATAGACTCACTGTTTGCATCGACACACCATCCCTGTATTTGTGATGTGTGACGCGCTGAAACACTTAGGAAAGGACATTCATGCTGATGATGTTTCATCGTCCTCTGACATTGGTTCCTTCTCCTCCAGGTAACCTCACCTGTCTGCAGTGACCCATCAGATTGGCTGATGTTAACTCGTGCTTTGAGTCCTGCACAGATCCAGGACCAGCTTTAGAGCCCAGTACAGACCAACCGTGAAGGAGCGACATGGACCGGAGCATCTCACGGCCCTCCTCTCCCCTGAGTGGCTTCATGTTTTGTGATCACTTACAGACTATGCAAACAAACAGGTTATTTATTTCTGAATTTAAAGTGAATGTTGCTGTAGATAATGATTGTCCAAAGGAGTCCCTCTTGTAGATATTTTAAGTTTAATCACATAACTGTAATTGTTACCTAAATGGAGTGCTGATGCTGTTTGGGAGAGTTGATGGATTAGAGCGGAGGCTGGTGTTGGAGGTAAAAAATAATTCAATATACTGTATCCATTACTTGAAAAGATATTTCAGGTGATCTCATTAATATCTGACATTTTCTGACTGACAAGTGGATCAAACCATGTCTATTTTCCTCCTGGTGAGAACTTCTTACAGCCTCAGTAGGAAGGCTACAACTAGCCATAACAATGCACTTTTTAAAATGTGTCCACATTGTTTCAAATGTATGTAAATGTTTGAGGAGTTTGGTCCTATTTTCCTTTATGATAGGTACTCAGTTGTCATGTTTGAAGGTGTTTGTTGAAAGAAGTAATATTATGGCTGCAGTCTCTGACTTAATTAAGTTACCTGTGGTTTGACAGTAATGTACTGGAGCAATAAAACTTGTGTTAGCTAGAATGTGAATGGGATGGGAGGGTAACATGCATCCTTTTTATCTTTAGCTGTGCTAACCCATTGTGTGAGAGGACCACCCCGGGGGTTTTCTTTGATGTTATTAAGTCACCAAAGACACAAAAATGTGAAATGTTTTCATGTTATATCTTTGTCTGAAGTTATAACATGTGACAGAGAAATGTAGTCCTTGGCCAGTTTGTGAAATCCCTTTGAATTAAATTGGAAATGAAATTTAGTTAGACAAAAAAAAAAAAGTTTGGTTGCTTTTCAATTATTTTTTTTCTCTGTTGTTTTGACTTTGTGTACAAACCCATTAGCATCAGGGGCCTTGATTCCAACATCAAAGCGTCAGTAGTGTCTACAACTCAGCTTGAAATATAAAAGCAGAGCATGGATTAAACTGTATTTATTTGATGAAAACCCTAGATGAATTCATGTTTGAAATCTGAGTGGCTTTGATTAACAATTTCCTTACGGGGAACAATAAAGTACATTACATTACATTACATTAGAGAAGCTTCGGAAAGTCAAGAAGCTTCTAAACCTGCAGAGAAATCGTGTAATCCCTGATCTGACATGAGGAGATCTGGACATATGGCACACATAGTTACACGTCATACTGGAAGTATTGCATGCAGTACTTTTACAGCCAAGTAAACAGTGTACTTAAGTAGGATTGTGAGATTTTGTAGACTTTTGCCCCTCAGGTAGGACACTGACCCATTTTAAAAAAAAAACATTTGAAACAGACTCAGAGAAGCAGAAAGAGATTATCTGACGGTTCATGAAGCAAGATCAAGGTTCTAATGACCAGGATCACACATCAGACTTTTAAAGTGCATCAATGGTTCATTATTCGCATTGTTTCCGAGTTAATGTTGTGCTCTCATGCTCTCTCGTACTGCTGAGCTCAAAACTTGCTCTTTTATTTACTTATAAATTTGGGACTAAAAATACTTGCTCCACAGTGAAACACACAGTAACCATCAGGCATAGTTCTTCACTGAACTCATGTGATATCTACACTTAGCAAATACTAAATGAGTGCCATTGATACATCTTGCTGTCAATTCCTTTAGAATTACTAAGTTCCCACCAAATTAGCCTTACCTGTTCCAAATGTCTGGACCTTACTAGCCTAGCCTATCCCATAACCACCAGAGGGTGGTTGGGGCACCACGACTCTTATTGAGATGAAATAAAGAAGGCTCTATATCATTTACAGTGTGCGTGTGTCGTCATAGTCATGTACCGCCGCTGTATCCGCCATAGCGGGTCACGGGGAGCTGGAGCCTGTCCCAGCTGGCATAGGGCGTGAGGCGGGGGACACTCCGGGCACAACGCCAGTGCACCGCGGAGCCACATACAAAGACATACAAACACAGACACACACTCACTCCTACGGGCAATTTGGGACCGCCCAATCAACCTGAGGCGCATGCTTTTGGAGGTGGGAGGAAGCCGGAGAACCCGGAGAGAACCCACGCGGACATGGGGAGAGCATGCGAACTTCGCACAGAGCAGGACTCGAACCTGGACCCGCCATCTTGTGATCATGCTACACAACCGCCATTCATTTGTAAAGACTAAATGGTAAATATCACATTGGAAAAGTTTTAAATCACATTTAGGCGCTGAACGTATCAGAGGAAACTATACTGACATCTAATGAAAACAGTGCAGAGACCCACAAAGGTGTAACAACTGTGAATAACAGCACTTTTTAAAATATAACTTTAAATAAACACCAGAGCTTTGCTGAGTAATGAAACATGATATTTAATAATTATTGTACTATTGTTAATTTTTTTTAAGGCTTTTAACCCCAGGGTTTCTAGGATTCCGTGGCAACATTCATGATTAACAGTGGCTACCTCTTGTAGTTCAGGCAGAAATTGTAAATATGTACAAAAACATCCAATTATAGTTCTTTCATTCATATATCTTCCGAACTGCTCTTGGTCTAGGTCAGGCTAGCTTGCAGGTGAGGGGCAGGGGACAGTCTGAGCACAATGTTGATGCACTGCGGAGCCACAAGAAAGATAAACAACCACTCACACACACACACACACACACACACACACACACACACACACACACACACACACACACACACACACACACACACACACACACACACACACACACACACATATACACACACTCACTATTCAATTGGAAGAACAAGGGGAGAACATACAAACTGCACATAAAGGGCTCAAACCCAGAACCTTCTAGCTGTGAAGCGACAACACTCCCGAATGTGCCACCATGCCAGCCCTCATGTCATAATTAGGGAACAAAAGTATTATTAATAATAAAACATTTTAGATGAACACTATTTGCTTGGCAAAGTTTCTTACGCCGGATGCCCTTCCTGCCGCAATCCTCTGCTTTTATCCAGGCTTGGGACCGGCTACATTGGCTTGTATAAAGAGCATTCTGTTGCTCCAGAAATTTAGGAGTACTTTTCGTCTGATTCAACACAAAAACTCACCCTTGGGCAGCTGGCGGATGGCCTGCTTCAGGACAACAGCAACCGGTGTCCCTTCTTGTCGGGTCACTGCTTGCAGGAAACAAAGAGACTTTGCCAACAGCTAATGTCTAACCACAGCACAATCTCAGTAAATCTTCAAATTGGTCAAAGATCCACGTTTTGGAATAATATTCCTGTTTCACAAGGTAGTGGATAGACAGGCAGTGCTGTTGGAGTGAAAAAAGGTTTAGGCTGTTTTATCATATGTTAGAAATGATACCTCAACACCAATGTTATAAAACACCAGATTAGTGGAGGTCCTGACAGTATAGAATAGGCCACCAGAGGAAAACAGTGTAGGAGGAAGATAGAGGGCATAGGATTGTGATGACTGAAGTGAGACTCATCACATTCTCACGGGACCCAATGGTTCTCAATAATTGGACTCGGCAGGAGCTGGTAAGCGCTGACACAACATGCATGTGTGATGAAACCAACACCCAGACAGGCTACTAGAACCCAACAGGGCCACGCTAGCCGAGCACCCACAACCCCGGCAGCCAGGAGCATCAAGAAGCCATCACCCGAAGAGCCACCGTGGGCACCGAGAACCATGCAGACCCAGGGACCCAGAGAAGGCAGCGGCCGCCACCGCCAGGGCGCACGGGACAGGCCCAAGGGGCACAGGGCAGGGAGGCCCCCCCATCGCCCCCCACCTCACCCCGCCCCACCACATCCTGCCCAACCCCCCACCCTAAGGAGACAGGAGCGCCCCCCGCAGCCCCTGGCGTCAGCCGCAGTGACTGAGCGACAAGCGACCCAACCCCTTTCATAGCCCCCCAAGTCCGAGTATAGGGTCTTGCAACCCCACATACCCGACTCCCGAAAGCCCGGTCAGACCAGAGATAGGGGCCACACCAACCCACCAGATACGGCAGAGATCCCCAGCGGGCCGCAAGCTCCCCCGCACTGCCACCCACAGAGGAAAGCCGACCAGAGGCCGCCAGCCCTGAAACACCACCAGCCGTCATAGGCAGCCCATGCTAGGCCCTATCAGAGGCCCACCACAGCCAACCCGCCCACAGTCTCCCCCGCCGAGCACCGCCTATAGCCCAGGTCCATCGGGAAACCGACGGCGATGCCAGCACACACCCCAGTGCCCAGCAAAGTAAACTGACCGTTTTTGAGAACGAACTATATATCTTTGAAAGATTTTTCTGAAGTTTTGGGGACAGCTTTGTAATGTATTTGGTGAATTCAGGTAGCTCTAAATCAGGTGGTTATGAGGTTGGTTGAAGCTTCGGAATACTTTTTATAATTGTCTTCTTTATTTGCAGATATTAGAGAAAATTTCCATTTCTTATTTCAAATGTTTCGTAACAGTTTTGTATATGTCATTAGTCTATTATCTTGAAGAAGGTGATGGAGGTGGGTCATCCCGTTCTTTGCCCACGTGCTAAAATAAAGAGATTTTTTATTGTCTGGTTTGTGCCATATTGGGGAGAGTATACCAGGGTGTAACTGAGATCCTGTAATATCAAGGGCTTTCCACCAAGCAGACAAGGTGGAGGCAGTCAAAGGGTTCTTGAAGCAGGGATGCTGTTTAAGGGTTGTGGTTATAAAAGGAAGATCAGAGAGATTGATGAGATTACAGCCTCTTTGTTCTAGCTCCATCCAGGAGTTATAGTCCTCGCGGATGGATCCACTTGATCAAATACTGTAGTTGGTTCGTTAAGTAGTACTGCATAAAGTTTGGCGCCTCCAGACCACCTTCAGATTTCTTTTTCTGGAGAGTTGTCAGGCTAATTTTAGCTGTTTTGTTTTTTGAATAGAATTTACCTATGGCAGAGTCTAATGATCTGAACCACTTTGATGTCATTATTAAAAGGAATCATGGAAAAAAGGTAGTTGATTTGAGGTAATGTTTTTATTTTAACAGTAGCTGTTCTTCCCAGAAGGGAGATGGGGAGGTTATTCCAACGTCTTAGATCACCAGAGACTTTTTCTAAAAGTGGGGTAAAGTTTAAGTGGACTAGATCTGAGAGTTTATTAGAAATATTTATACCCAGACATCTAATATTACCCATGGGAAAAGAATAATGTGAGTTGTGGACTGCAGGATTTCACGAGTTCTCTGTCAATGGAAGTATGATTGACTTTGACCAGTTAACAGAATAATCTGAAAGACCAGAGATGGTTGTAATTAGTGTACATACTTTATTCACCGATGTATTTGGATTTTCTAGATAAAGTAAAATGTCATATAAGTTAATTTTGTGTTCCGATACTTGAGAGCAGATACCTTTAATATTTGGGTTTTGACGTATTGCTACCAACAGGAAAGTGGTTCGATAAATTATAGCGAACAGTAGGGTAGACAGAGGGCATCCCTGTCTAGTTCCCCTTTCTGAAGTGAAATTAGGTGAAATTATCCCATTAGTGGTGACTGTGGCCTTAAGTGACTTATATAAGGTTGATACCCACCGGATAAACGACTCACCAAAGCCAAATTTATGAAGCGGTGTGAAAAGAAAAGTCCAATTAACTTTGTCAAAGGCTTTTTCAGCATTAAGTGATATAACAATTGCTTTCCTGTTGTGTTAAGCTAATCAGATTCAGTAATCTTCTAACATTGTTGGTAGCGTGTCGACCCTTAATAAATCCTGTTTGATCATTGTGAACTATAGATGGAATAATTTTCACCAATCTGGAGGCAAATGCTTTAGATATTATTTCAATGTCAGTGTTGATTAGTGAAAGAGGTCAATAGCTAGAAGGATTTGTGGGATTTTTATCTGGTTTTACTAACAACTTTATTGCAGCTGTATTCACGTGACCACTTATATAAACATTACTTTTAATTTCTATTACTACTCTGAAGAAGACAGGGGCTAACAGTGACCAGAAATGTTTGAGAAATTCAGCAGGGAAACCATCTGGACCAGGTGCTTTGCCTGCTGGCATACTGTCTAGCGCACTCTGTAACTCATTGATAGTCAGCGGAGCATCAACAATGTCTCTGTCTTCAGATTTTAGTTTGGGTAGGTTTAAGTTGGCGAGGAAATTGTGGATATCTTCTTTGTTTGGTTTTACAGAAGTTGAATATAAATTACAGTAATATCTATAGAAGACGTCTTTAATTTCTAGAGGTGATTGTGAATACTTACCAGAGGGATCCTGGATTGTTGATATGAAAGATTTTACTCTGCTGCGTAAGTTGGTTCGCAAGAAATTTGCCTGATTGTTATGCTCAAAGTTGTAATATCTCAGTTGCTGTTGTAAGAATTCTGTTTTATTTGACAAGATGTTATTAAGATTTAGTTTTGCATTTTGTAGTTCAGACCATAATTTTTCATTTGGATTTACAGCATAATCCTCGGTTAGACGTTTGAGTTTTTCTTCAATTTCTGTTTGCATTTTTTGTTCTTTATTTTTTTTGTATGAGGAATATGATATTATTTTACCCCTGATTACAGCCTTCCCAGTTTCCCAAAGTAAGGAAGGAGAGGAATCAGGAAATTCATTATGCAGTGGTACCTCTACTTATGAAATTAATTGGTTCCGGAAGAAATTACTTAAGTAGAAAATTACGTAAATAGAGACACGTTTTCCATGCAAATGCCCTAATCCGCCCTAATCCTAATCCCTAATTCCAAGCCCACAAAAATTCCGACATAAATGTTTTATAAAGCATAAAAATGCATCAAAACATGTAACAAATACATGTTACAATTAGACTATTACACAATAAATGAGAGTTGTGCATAACGTAAAAAACAAAGAATAGAGTAAAGAATAATAATGACGGTCATTTACCTTTTAACTGCTGTCCTCATTGTTTTTTGCCCTCTTTGGTTCATGCTCTCCTGCCTCACCATGCTGAACAAGAGAGTGAATCCAAACACCCACGCAATGCCTTTAACTTCCTTTTGTTTTAATAACGTGGATGTAGATGCATTTCAGCCATATTCTTTGGCAATCAACCAAACGCATCCCTTTCTCATTGCTTTTCTATTATCTCTTGCTTTGTTTGCCATGGACAAAAAACTCTTCTTCGTCTTTTCTTTTCCTCTTTTCTCCGTCACTTTCTTGGGGTCCGTAGCGAATACATACTCAAGTAGTTATTATATTTGTGCAAAACTATCAGAAGACCTCACGGGTCGGGTGTTGAATGCCGAGACGCTCCATAAGAACCGTTCTAGCTCCACACGGACGTCGAGTGGCATCCCTCTTAGCCAGGAAGATACGTAATAGGTAATAGCCAATGGCAGAGCAGTTATGAGAATGTTGTGTTCAGGAACCTGTGGGAGATTCAAGAATCAGCCGATACTGTGTTTTTATTCGAGTATCAGCCGATAATGTGTTTTTACATTACGTAAGTCGAAATTTCTTTCGTAAGTAGAGGTAATATTTTCCTGCTGAGAAATTTCGTAAGTAGAAAATTTCGTAAGAGACATTCGTAAGTACAGGTATCACTGTATTTTAAAATTTCTGCCCATTCTTGCTTTATAATTTTATCAAATTCTGAATCTTTAAACAGGGAAATGTTGAAGCACCAAGTCTGTGGAAGTTTATCACAGTAAACTGTTTGTGGCCTGAGGGATATGGTCACTATAAATGATTGGATGAATTCTAATAGAAGTTTTTTGTGCGATAGAATTATTTGTGAGGAAAAAGTAAATTCTTGAAAATGATTGATGCACCGCAGATAAGAAAGTGTATTCCTTTTTTGTTGGGTTTTTAAGTCTCCAAATGTCGTCTAATCCAAAGTCTTTCATATAATCCTGCAAAACTTTAACTGATTGTAGTTGTTTTTCTGGTATTATTATTGAAATATTAGATCAATCTATTGAGGGATTCAGAACTATGTTGAAGTCCCCACAAATAACAGTTCTTTAGTTAGCTGATAAGTCAGCTAAATGAGAGAGGACTGTAAGGGAAAAAGCCGGATCATCATTATTGGGTGCATATAGATTACCAATTACGTATAGCTTATCAAAGAATGTTACCTGAATAATAATGTATCTGCCCTCAGGGTCTGAAACTGTACTGTTTAAAGTGAAAGGAACTCTCTTATGGATTAGAATAAAGACTCCTCTTTGTCTGTTGTTATAACAAGATGAGAAGATGATATTATAGTTTGGATCGGTGAGACATTTTTCTTCTGATTGTAGTAAATGTGTTTCCTGTAGGAGGAAAATATCTGCTTTTAGATTGGAGACATAGTCCACGATTTTAATTATTTTTGTTTGTGAGCGTATGACGTGCACATTCCAGGAAACAAAATTTAAATTAGACATAAGAATAGATGTTCAATGGTGTAACATAATTTCAGTGTGTGTCTGTGTGAGCTTTCTAAGATATGGACATCATGATGTTGAGGTGTAAGGTGTTGGGTCCAAGATATGTGTATGTTGCAGATGAACATGTACAGCTTATTGAAATGTGTATATATACATTGAAACAAAGCACAGCACTGCCTGATAAACTAAGAGTTAACACATTGGAAAAACATGTCATCATAAATAAAAGAGGTATGAAGAGTGAGGGTGGGAGGGATGAGTTTGTAGGAGGGGGAGGGATGGAGATACATATATATAGAGAGACAAATAAAAGGGGGGGGGGTGCCTAGATGTGGGAGACGTTTGAGAAAGTGCAACATTTATATTTACATATATTATTATTATTATTATTATTACTATTATTATTATTGATATATTAACATATCAGACCCATTCAGGGCGGCCCCCTGCTGCTAGAATAACATTGTTCAAAAATAGCCGTATATGTATTGCATTTTCAGATAGTAAAACTAAAATCTAAATAGATAACTGTACGTAGAATTACTCACAGTGGAGGAATTAGAAAAGTTTATTGACGAGTATTTTTTCCGGTGCGCCATGGAAAATCCTAGCATCGCTACCTCCCAGGAGAATCCAAACAAGAGAAAAAAGAAGGATTCCTCCACTGACACCCAGGACCTGGACACCTCGGGCATCCAGTTCAGCGTCCTGGAGTCGATTAACAAAAAGCTCGACGTCCTTGGGATCCTCCATGAGGAAATGAAAGAACTCAGAGCCAGCCTGGAGGTCACCCACCAGCAGATAGACGACCTGCAGCGGGACAACTCCGAGCTTTGCTCTGCGCTGACAACTGTGAACACTGAGGTAAGCATCTGTCAAAAAGAGAACACGTCCCTGAAAGAGACCGTCCTGGACATCCAGACGATGAGCATGCGGGACAACGTCATCTTTTCGGGCATCCCAGAGTCCACACTGGACAACACGGAGTCCCAGGTTAAAAACTTTTTGAAGTCTGCCCTCAAAATCCCAGAGGAGACAGTGAAAACTATCACATTCCACCGCGTCCATCGGCTCGGACCCTGGAAAGGAGATTGTCACCGGCCCATCATTGCTAAATTTGAGCATTTTCAACAGAAAGTGATCGTTAAAAGCAACGGTCGTGAGCTGAAGGGTACTACATATGGAATGAACGACCAGTTCCCCAAGGAGATTAATGAGAGACGAAAAGTGCTTTATCCCATCATGAAGGAGCACAGACAGAAGGGTAGACGGACGGCTTTGATCGTGGATTAACTCTATATCAATGGCCAGCTTTTCCGTGAGCCCTCCACGTCATAATGATGAGGAGGATGTTTCAATATAGAACTTTTGTCATATTCATAAGCAACTGTAAATAAGATAAAAAAGTGTCACTTAAATAAAGGCTGAGGTTGTTTGGTAATGAGTGGTGTAGCTTTGGATACATGCAGCTATGTTTGCTATGATGCTGAGGATACACCTTTAGCAGACACACACACATGACTGAAGCAGAGCTAACTAGTTAGCCAAATGCTAGCTGACTTCACGCAGCTTGTGAGGAACTTTCGGTGTGTAGCCCTGAGCCAGGTCATTACCACACACTGCTATCATAGCCTGAACACCAACCACCCCCCTCTACACACACATACACGACTGAAGCGGAGCTAACTAGCTAGCCAAATACTAGCTGACTTCACGCAGCTTGTGAGGAACTTTCAATGTGTAGCTCTGAGCCAGGTCATTGCCACACACTGCTACCGTAGCCTGAACACAAACCAGATACGCACACACACACACATACACACACACACACACACACACACACACACACACACACACACACACACACACACACACACACACACACACACACACACACACACACACACACGACTGAAGGTGACCTAACTAGTTATCCAAATGCTAGCTGACTTCAACAGTTTGTGAGGAACTTTCAGTGTGGAGCTCTGAGCCAGGTCGTTACCACACACCACTACTGTAGCCTGAACTAACTCCCCCTCGGGGATGGCCACACCCATATCTGGGTGGACAATCAAATATGACTCAGGATAGGTCAATTTCTCTATCAGTCATTCAATTTGTTACGTCACAAATTGAACTGTTTCGCTGTGGATTTTTCATTTTTTAATACAGTGCGCCCTTGGTCTTGATTGAGGAATCCGAGATTCAGATCGAGATCTATTTATCTTATTATTTACGGTGATTTAAACGTTTATGAACCCTCCCCATACTGATATTAAACCACATGTATTACCTTTTCTCACACTCTGATCGATTGTTTTAAAGCACTTTGTGTCTCACTACAGTCAGAGACTGACAGAATCGAGCACACTTCTTAGGGAGGACCACTATGTATATGCAGACTTGAAAGATGTGTATTTCACAATAGGACCCATTCAATACACGTAATTGTGCTGTGTTCCATGAGTCTCGGAATGCAGCGCACACATGGAGGCTGTCAGTCATAGCATGCGCATACGGTATCACGTTATAACCTACTAAAAATGCACAATGTAGTGAAGCCGTGCATCTTGAAGCGTGAATAAGCGAGTCACTACTTTATTTTCTTCTTTTGGTTCTTTTGATCCTTATTGGTTGTTGTTCAGGGTCTTTGTTACATCCCGCGAAGCCGTGATGTATTGTAATTGTCAGTGTTTGTGTGTTTGTCCGTTCATCCGTCAGTCTGTCCGTAGGTCCACCAAATATCTTCACAACCGTTGGAGATAGAAAGGTGAAAAAAGCACATTACTCAGGCGGCAAAGGGGATGAAAATGAGATGATAACCTTGACCTTGAGAAAACTAGGTCATGGTCAAATTTCAATTTTTGTACATGTTTTTGCACATATCTCAGGAACCAGATAAGAGAGAAAGACGAAACAAGAGCCTTTACATTCAGGGATGCAAGGGGATGAAAATTAGATCACAACCTTGACCTTGATAAAACTAGGTCAAGTTCAAATTTTCACTTTTATGCCTTTTTAGGTACACATCTCAGACACCTTATAAGATACAACTATGAAACAAAAAGAAACATTTTCAGGAGACCCGAGGCACAACAATGTGATGATGCCACGGGATGTTGTAGTCTCTGACTTTGTTGTTTTTTTGGTGAAAGGCTCTGGGGCAGGGGATGTAGGAATGATGCTTCCTTTGATCTTACTTACGTTTACATAGTAAGATAAAACAGAAATTTCCTTGATCTGACATTCTGTTTGAACCTCAATATTAATTTGGTCTTTGATGATTTTTAAATACGGGAATACAGATCTGGTTTTCAGAGCGTTATAATACAGTCATTCATTCTGAAGGAAAAATGAACACTACAGTCATTGTTGAAGATGAGACCGCGGTTTCACCAGCAGAAACCACGGTTCCATCAGCAGACACCGCATTTCCACCAGCAGAGACCATGGCTCCACTAGCAGAGGCCACCGTTCCACCAGCAGAGACCACAGTTCTACCATCAGAGACCGCGGTTCCACAAGCAGATGCCGCGGTTCCCCCAGCAGAGACCACAGTTCCACCAGCAGAGACCACGGTTCCACCAGCAGAAACCACAGTTCCACCAGCAGAGACTACAGTTCCATCAGCAGAGACCACAGTTCCACCATCAGAGACCGTGCTTCCACCAGCAGAGACCGTGTTTGCACCAGCGGAGACAGCGGTTCCACCAGTAGATGCTATGGTTCCCCCAGCACAGACCATGGCTCCACCAGCAGGGACAGTGGTTCCACCAACAGAGACTGTGGTTGCACTAGCAGATGCCGCGATTCCACCAGCAGAAACCTCGGTTCCACCAGCAGATACCGCAGGTTCACCAGCAGAGACTGTGGCTCTACCATCAGAGACCATGGTTCCACCAGCACAGATCATGGTTCAACCAGCAGAATCCGTGGACCAACCAACAGAGACAGTGGCTCCCCAAGTAGAGATTCTTGAAATCACTGAACATATCCGCGATGTCCTCTGCTCTGCTGGTTGGTTCAATTGGATGATGACGGGGATTCGTCGATTCTTTCATAGAGTCAGGAGTATGTGCTGTGTCTCCTAATACCCTGAACCAGAAGATTCTTGTTATGTAATGATAACATGGGCAACAATTATAGAGAATACTCATTCCTATCGCTTCTGCACAATTCCTACTCTCATCTGGATTTTTTTCTTAAGAATTTTTATTTTTTATTTTTACAAAAACACTAATCAATTGTTTTACAATTTTATATAATATGAAAGTGCTGGAGTGCCTCAAAGTACAAAAATCATAAATAAAAATAAATACAATTTAGAAATCAGTGCATTACATCAAGAAATTTACAAAGCTAAGTTGATCATCAACTAAAGTGCATAAGATATTCCACCAGATGTTCCTAAAGCTGTTTCGGTCTTTTGTCATTTATAAAAGCCAAACTAGTTGTAAACAACATCTAATGTTGCAACAAGAAACTGCAGCTGCTTCTTGAACTATATTGTTTCAATTTTCTTCTTTCTGGTCACATAAATTGCCATTTTAGCTTCACCAAATATGAAATTTAAAAGCTGCCACTTTTTGGATTTGCTTTGTTGTACCCAGCACCATAAATAAAATTTTTGATATTAAAACTTTCACTGAACGAAATAAAAACATTTGCTAAAAGAGTGAAGAACACTGCAAGTCTCTTACACTCACTAAAAAGAAGGGGACAGAAGAGATACTGGCTTGACACAGCAGGGTTAGAAACAGAGATAAAAGCATTAGAACTGATGGCACCGTGTAAAATTCTCCACTTGAGGTCGGCCATTTCTTTCTTAGGGGAGGCTTGTATAAAAGTCTCCATTGTGGATCCGGTCCATTCCCCATCATCCTGCTGGTCCATGCAGTAGGTGCTCTGTCACATAGTCTTCTCTTGTTAACCACTTTCACAAAGTTTTTATATGGTATTTTTTTGTTGGCTGTGTGCAGACTGACTTCCTGAATGTCTTTCAGGTGAGGACCATCCAGCTCTTCAGGCAGGGAACTGATGTGGACCTCCGGGAAAGGATCTTTGTTGTCTGGCACGGGTTCCTCTACTGTAATTCAGGAGGAGGCCTCTCTCCCTCCCGAGAGTCCTTGCCTCCACTGTTGTAGCACCCTCTGAACCACCCTGGTGGACTGGATGTTCAGCAGGGAGCCCACAGTTTGGGCATCCACCAACGCTGGCCCAGCGAAATCCACCAGCTGTTAGAGGGTCAGGGTCCTCGTTCTGCAAAGTGCTGTCAGCAGCCCAGGTGTGGCTCCACTGCAGACATCCAGCCTGGCTCCATACACTAGTGGTTCCTTCAATAACCAGAACAGAGAGTCAGAGCTTTTTCCTGAACTACTTTTATAAAGGGCCCATAACACCTAGATAAAAAGGAGGCAAACCATTTTGCATAGATTTAGAATTAAAAACAGTGCAGCATCCAGCTCCAAGTTACTTACACGTCTGAATATGCAGCTGGCCACCTCTCTCCACGTCAGATCCGCGTGTCCAGTCAGAAACCGCTGGATGAACTGTAATTTGAACGTGGCTGTTCTACTAGCCAGGTGGATGAGGCCCTGTCCCCCCTCCTCTCTTGATATAAACAACTTTCCCTGAGGAACCAAATGTAGCCCATTACGGAAGAAGTTTACAAGTTTGGTCTGGATCTGGGCTAAAAATTCAAATGGAGGGTCCATGCAGGCTAAGCAGTGCCACAGCTGTGAGGCCCCCAGGTTGTTGATTACCAGGACGCAATCTCTGTAAGACATTGTGGGAGCAACCTTTTCCACTTTTTAAGTTTCCCTTCTATTTTAACAATGACACCCTCCTAGTTTTTCCTGGTTGTTGCCTCATTTCCAAAGTACACACTGAGATATTTAAGATCATCGGTCTTCCATCATAACCTTTGAGGAAGAACCGGGCAGCCGTCATGCCATTCACCAACAGCAAGGGCTTCACTTTTGTTACAGATTACCCTTGCAGAGGTTAGAACATTGAATAAATTAGTTAAAACCACTAAAACATCAACATCCTTCTGGTTTTTAATAAGAACAACAACATCATAAGCATAGGCAAATAAAATAATGTTCTCCTTAAAACCAGGTCAAATCAAACCGTCGATGCTATTGCAGATTTTGCAGAGAAGGGTTCTAGGGAGAGTGCATAGAGCATCCCAGACAGAGCACAGCTCTGCTGGATGTCCTGGTGCACCCTGAAAGGAGCACACAAACTGCTGTCAGTATACTCTCAACGTCACTGTACAACACCATGATCTTGGCAATAAAACCAGTGTTGAGACCAAACTTCTCCATTATTGTACAGAGGAAGCTGTACTCAACAAGGTCAAAAGCTTTTTCCTGATCTAATTAAATGACACCAGGACTTATACCCAGTGAGCCGGAAACCTCCAAAACATATCGAATTAGGTAGACATTGTCTTCCATAGACCTGCTGGGCACACAGTAGTTCTGATCCAAGTGGATGACTTGCTCCATAGCTTCCCTCAGCCCGGTAGATAAAGCCTTGGACAGAACCTTGTAATCCGTGCAGAGCAGTGACACAGGTTTCCAGTTCTTTTCATCCTGCAGATTGCCTTTCTAAGGCAGGAGGGCGATGACAGCCCTCCGGCAGGACAGAGGCAAAGAGCCCGAGGTCAGACTTTCATTAAACACCTCCAGCACATCACGTGCTAGAATGTCCCAGAAGGCTTTATAGAACTCCACCGTCGGACCATCAATGCCAGGAGAACGTGTCCCTGCATTCTCCGCAGAGCAGCGTGAAGTTCCTCCAACTCCAGTGGCCGGTCAAGCTGTGCGTTCATCGATTTGAGGTAGCTCTGCAAAGAACTCCAACAATGGCTGGTCCTCCTTGTGCTCACTACTGTACAAAGATAAATAAAAACTCACAGCTCGCCTTCTGATCTATCCGGGCTGTCAGCTACTGCCCTGTGTCAGACAGCAGAGAGTGGATCACATGTGATGTTCTGAGCCCTGGATCGGACCAGTACACCCTGTACTTTAGTATCTAACAGGTTGACTAAAGCCATTTTTTTGGACTTGAGGATTTCAATATACCTCTGATTTCCTGTGGAAGCACTTGTTTCTAACGCCACAATCTCAGCCTCCAGGTCTTTCATAGACCAGCAGGTGTCACGTGTGACGTTGAGAGCATTCTGCTGGCTTAGGACTTTTATCTTCATTTTGCCATAGTCCCACCACTGCCTTAGAGAAGTAAAATCAGCTTTCCTAAGTTTAAAAGTGCTCAAAAAACAACTTAAAACTTCTGAAAATCATTTATCTAAAGCTAAAACATAATTAAAATGCCAGTATGCACTCCTTGGTAAAATATTTTTTATCACAACATGACATAAAACCAAAGAATGATCAGCTGCCATTATTTTAGAATCCCTAAAAACATTGAAATGGTGTTTAAAAACAATAAAAGCAATCCAGTCTGGCTAAAGACACCCTGCCCTCTGTCAGGTAGGACCAAGTATACTGTCTGCACTCTGGATGCATCCTCCTCCACACATCCAACAGGCCATGAGAACAGACCAGCTGTGCGTTGGGATGCTGGGTGGGGCTCTGCATGATTACAATCTAACACCCTGTCCTCAATACAGTTAAAATAAAGAATAAAAAATCTTCTGAGCCACAGCAGTTCAGTCTAGTTTGTATTTTTTCTAGAAAGCTCTTTCCCTCTGCACCGTTTGTTAGAGCATAAATATGTGGGTGCGGTGCTCAAATTGAGCCTTTGCTGAAAGACACCTCCCCGTTACAACCTGCTCGACCTCCAGAGATGTTGGATTAAAAGTTCTAGAGAACAGGAAGCTCACTCCACCACTCGTCTTGGTGTTATGGCTCAGGACCATCTGTCCTACCCACTCCTTCATCAAGTCCACCTCATTGCTCTCATCGCTGTGCGTTTCTTGTAAAAACAGAACATCAATAGTTTTCCTCTTTGCTGTGTCAATCACCAGCGCCCTTTTCCTTCCGTCTCTAGCTCCATTTATGTTTAACATCCCCACTCTAAAGGAATCCATGATAAAGGAGAAGTTAAAAGTTAGAACCTTACAATAAATAAATAGAAATAAAAACAAAACTGCTGGCCTTATCAAAATTAAAATCCCAATAATATCTCCCACCGCAAGTGCTACCTGTTCCACGCTGCAAGGAGAAGTCACCCTAATCCCGTGTCTCCTTGACAGTGATGTGAAACCACCAGAAGCCAGAACGGCGTCTGAGTGGCCATGCCTGGCTGGCAAAAAACACAAAAAACAATAACACAAAACGCAAAACACTCAGGACAAAACCAACTAACAATATACAAAGAGTACAAACTTAAAGACAAAAGTAAAGATAGAAAAAAGCGCTGAAACACACTAAGCAGTTTCCACTCACTTAATTAACTCCTCCCACACTTGCAAGAAGACACCTCAAAGTGCTTTAATAGGCAGAGAAACCAATAGAACCAAGAAGATTTGATTTTGATTTTTAAAACCACGTTTATTCATACAGTTTGAAATACAAGATAGTCACGTTGACACAAAATCCAAGAAGACAAAAAAGAATAAGGAGAATTGACTTTGATTTTTAAAATCATGTTTATTAAAAAAAAACGTAATTACAATAATGTTGATTCCAAATCCAAATGAGATTCACATTTCACAATTAACATTTCAAAAACAAATAATATGTAGAAGAAGAAGAAGAAGAAATACACTTTATTGTACCCATGAGGAAATTAATTTACAAGTAAATTTCTGATGAACAGTGGCCCAGTGGGAAGTGCTGTTGCCGTACAACAAGGCGGTTCTCTCCAGGTTCTCCGGCTTCCTCCCACTTCCAAAAACATGATGCTTAGGTGAACTGATATTTCCAAATTGTCCGTCCATTTCCCACCGACCCCATCCATCCATCCATCCACCCATCCATCCATCCATCCATCCATCCATCCATCCATCCATCCATCCATCCATCCATCCACCTATTATTTTTTTCTTTTGGTTCTTTTGATGCCTAGTTGGCCATTGTCCATTATAGCAAACAAATGGTCAAAGTAATCCTATTGTTCAGGGTCTTGTTTTTGGTTAATTCCCCTGGGGCAAAGATGTAGGAATGAAGCTTTCTTTGATCTTATTTCTGTGTACATAATTTTAAGGAAATTACTTTGATGTCACCGTCTGTTTGAACCTCACTATCGATTTGATCTTTCATGATTTTTAAAAACGGGACTACAAATCTGGTTGTCAGAGCATTACAGTCTTCATTCTGAATGAAAAATGAATCCTATAGTTATTGTTGAAGATAAGACTGCAGCTCCACCAGCAGGGACCACGGTTCCACCAGCAGACGCCATGTTTCCACCAGAAGAGACCGCAGTTCCACCATCAAACGTTGTGTTTCCATCAGCAAAGACCACTTCTCCACCAGTAGAGATTATTGAAAACACCAAAGATACCCGTGTTATCCTCTGCTCGGCTGGTTGGTTCAATAGGACGATGCAGAGTCAGGACTGTGTGCTGCATCTCCTAATATCCTGAACCAGAAGACTTTTTATGTAATGATAAAATGGGCAACAATTATAGACAATACTCATTCCTATTGCCCGTCCACCATTCTTACACTCAAGAAGAAGTAGAAGTAGACGATTTTTTTGATTTTTGCAAAAACACTTTAATCACATTCAGAACATTTTACAATTTTTCATTAGATGAAACTTCAAAAACACTAAAAACCAAAATTAGTGCATTATATCAGGAAGTTTGCAAAAGTGAGGTGATCATCAACAAGAAGAAGATGGGTTTTTTTCATTTTTGTAAAATTTTTGATTTATTTACAGATTTTCATGGAATACATTGTTAAAAAATACACAATATAGATCAACCGCCGACAACTCCAAGAGAAAATGAAACGATTAAAACAAACCCCAAACAGAAGACTTCCAGTGAAGATCAGACAGGCTGACCCCCCCTGTAGGTCTAGAAGAGCAATAATGATGCAGTAAGAAAACAGGTCAGACTTTTAATCCTAAAGGTTATCATAACAGTATGTCAACTCTGATGGTCCAACACATTCAAATGTTGTCGGAGGTCCATGATGAGTACAGGCTCCCCCCCATGATTAAAAATATTAGCGTGTTTATTCAGATCCTAGTGGCGTGTTAAAAGCCCCACTAGATAAAACATGTGGGATGTATTCCTGGAAACTAAGAAGAAGAAGAAGATTATTTGCAAGAACACTGAAGTCACATTCAAACATTTTACTATTTTTCATTAGATGAAAGTACTAAAGTGCTTCAAAAACACTAAAAACCAATAAATAAAAGGAAAATACAATTTAAAAATGGATTTTTTTTTATTTTTGCAAAAACACTTTAAACACATTCAAACATTTTACAATTTTACATTAGATGAAAGTACTAAAGTGCTTCAAAAACACTAAAAACCAATAAATAAAAGGAAAATACAATTTAAAAATTAGTGCATTATATCAGGAAGTTTGCAAAAGTGAGTTGATCATCAACTAAAGTGCATAGGACATTTTTGTGACACCAGATGTTCCTAAAGTCATTTAGGTCTTTTGTCATTTTATAGAAACCAAATTCTAGTTTTAAGTGACATCGGATGTTACAGCAAAAAACAGTAGCTACTTCTTGAACAGTATTGTTTTCAATTCTCCTCTTCCTGGTCACATAAATTGCGAGTTTTTCCTCTCCAGAGATAAAATTTAAAAGTTGCCACTTTCTCTGATTCGATTTATTGTACCCAGCACCGTAGATGAATATCCTGATACTAAAATTTTCACTGAACAAATTAAAAACATTCATTAGAAGAGTGAAGAGCACTGCAAGTCTCCCACACTCACTGAAAGCATGAAAGACTGTTTCACGAAGGGGACAGAAGGGACACTGGCTGGACACCGCAGGGTTAAAAACAGAGAAAAAAGCATTGGAACCGATGGCACCATGTAAAATCCTCCACTGGAGGTCGGCTGTTTTTTTCTTGAGGGGAGGTTTGTACAGAAGTCTCCACTGTGGGTCAGGTCCATTTCCCGTTATCCTATTGGCCCAGGTAGTGGGTGCTCTGTTACAAAGGTTTTTCTTGTTGATTACTTTTACACATTGTTTGTACAGTATTTTTTTGTTGGCCGTGGGCAGGCTGATCTGTCGTTCATCTCCGAGGAGAGGACCCTCCAGTTCTCCAAACAGGGGACTGATGTGGACCTCAGGGAAAGGATCTTTGCTGTCTGGCACAGTCCCTGTACTATAGTCCAGGATGAGGCTTCTCTCCTTCCCGTAAAGTCTTTGCCTCCACAGTTGTAGCACCCTCTGAGCCACCCTGGTGGACTGGATGTTCAGCAGGGAGCTCACAGACAGGGCATCCTCCAACGCCGGCCCGGCGTTGTCCACCAGCTGCTGGAGGGTCATGGTCCTGGTTCTGCAAAGCGCTGCAGACAGCCCAGGTGTGGCTCCACTGCAGACATCCAGCCTGGCTCCATGCACTACAGTAATCCCTTGTTTTTCGAGGGGGTTATGTTCCAAAAACAACCTGTGATAGGCAAAATCCGTGAAGTAGAAACCTTTATTTTTTTTTACAATTATTATACAATTAAATACTCTATGTACATCGAAAAGAAAGAACAAACCATTTTAAAGGCTCAAACATTTGTTTCACAAATAAAAGTACTTTAGGCTTCAAATTGCAGAGATTAGCACCGCCCACCGCGACCCGAGAAATTGGATTAAACGGGAGAAAATTTAAATGATTATGAAAAAAATGCAAAGTACAGTCGGACAAATAGTGACTCAGGTGTATTTCACTGCTCGTCAGACTGAGTCGCTGCATCCTGACTCTGCTCTGCAGTGTTTTCTTCTTTTGAAGCCCGCGGTGCAGGTGTGTTTGTTTGGGAGAAGAACATAGTGATAGGCAGTTGTTGTTGCTCTTTTTTCTTCTTTGCAAAAAGATCCTTATACACCAACATGACACCATCGATTATATTGGAGAACTGTAACGTACACCTGTAATTTTTTTTTCCTACAGTCATTAATCCACAGAGCTAATGCAGACTCCATCCTCACCATGGTCTTGTTGCGGACAGTTGCAACCCTTTTTGCATCCTTATTAAAACTTATTGCTGCTGTCGTCCTTATGTATTTTTCTTCCTTCTTTATGGAACGAACGGAAGATTTATTAATTCTGTAATGCCGACCTACAGCCGCATAGCTTTTACCTTCCCTTAGCATGTCCAGAAGTTTAACTTTATCTGCAATAGATAGCATCTTCCGCTGCCTTTTGGGTCCTGCCGCAGGTGCTTTTGTCGGTCCAGAGCATTTTGTCGACATTATGGGTTTTAGAGAAACTTGAAATTGCAAGACAATTTGCACGTACGTGTACATATTAAACTGCAATGTTATTGACGCACAGGTGGAGAAGAAGTGGAGTGACTTTTTAGCCAATCAGAATGCAGAACACAATGCATGATGCAAATCCGTGAAGTAGCGAAACTGTGAAAAATGGACCGCGTTATAGCAAGGGATCCCTGTAGTGGTTGCTTCAGTAACCAGAACAGAGAGTCAGAGCTTTTTCCTGGGCTGCTTTTAAATAGGGCCCATGACTTAAAAACACCATGATTAAACGGAGGCAAACCATTTAACTTTAGAAACTTAGAGTCCATTAAAAACAGTGCAGCATCCAGGTCCAAGTTACTCACACGTTTGAATATGCAGCTGGCCACCTCTCTCCACGTCAGATCCTCTGGTCCGGTCAGAAACCGCTGGATGAACTGTAATCTGAACGTGGCTGTTCTACAAGCCAGGTGGATGAGGCCCTGTCCCCCCTCCTCTCTTGATAAAAACAACACTCCTTGAGGCACCCAACGCAGCCCATCCAAGAAAAAGTTAACAAGTTTGGTCTGGATTTGGGCTACAAACCCTGATGGGGGGTCCATACAGGCCAAGCGGTGCCACAGCTGTGAGACCACCAGGTTGTTTATCACTAAAACTCGACCTCTGTACGACATTCTGGGGAGCAACCATTTCCATTTTTAAGTTTCCCTTCTATTTTTTCAATGACGCCCTCCCAGTTCTTCCTGGTTGTTGTCTCATCTCCCAGGTACACACCGAGATATTTGAGACCATCAGTCTTCCAACACAAGTTTTGAGGAAGAACCGGGAGGTTGCCATGCCACTCACCAACAGCAAGGGCTTCACTTTTGTTCCAGTTTACTTTTGCAGCTGTCAAAACATTGAATGAGTTCGTCAAATGCACCAAAATATCAACATCCCTTTGGTTTTTGATAAGAACAACAACATCATCAGCATAGGCAGATAAAAGAATGTTCTCTCTAACACCAGGTAAAATCAAACCGTCGATGCTTTTGCGGATTTTACAGAGGAAGGGTTCCAGAGAGAGTGCATAGAGCATCCCAGACAGGGCACAGCCCTGCCGGATGCCCCGATGCACCCTGAAGGGGGCACACAAACTGCCGTTAAACTTCAGAATACTCTCAACGTCACTGTTCAACACCCGGATCTTGGCAATTAACTCGGTGCTGAACCCATAGTTTTCCAAAGGAAGCTGTGCTCAACACGGTCAAATGCCTTTTCCTAATCTAATGAAACGAGACCAGCATGTATACCCAATGATCTGGAAACCTCCAAAACATCTCGGATTAGGTAGACATTGTCTGCCATAGACCTGCCAGGCACACAGTAGGTTTGATCCCGGTGGATGACCTGCTCCATAGCTTCCCTCAGCCTGGTAGCCAAAGCCTTGGACAGAATCTTGTAATCTGTGCAGAGCAGTGACACAGGGCGCCAGTTCTTGATGTCCTGCAGGTTGCCTTTTTTAGGCAGGAGGGCAACGACCGCCCTCTGGCAGGACAGTGGCAAAGAGCCTGAGGCCAGACTATCGTTAAACACTTCTAGCATATCACGTGCTACAATGTCTAGGAAGGCTTTATAAAATTTGACCGTCTCAGTACAGAGAAGGCCAGAGGGAGCTGCATTGTGTTTTTGTAGATCTGGAGAAAGCTTATGACAGGGTGCCCAGAGAGGAACTGTGGTATTGTATGAGGAAGTCTGGAGTGGCAGAGAAGTATATTAGAGCAGTGCAGGACATGTATGAGGACTGTAAGACAGTGGTGAGGTGTGCTGTAGGTGTGACAGAGGAGTTCAAGGTGGAGGTGGGACTACATCAGGGATCAGCTCTGAGCCCCTTCTTGTTCGCTATGGTGATGGACAGGCTGACAGACGAGGTTAGACAGGAATCTCCATTGACTATGATGTTTGCAGATGACATTGTGATCTGCGGTGAGAGCAGGGAACAGGTGGAGGAGAAGCTAGAGAGGTGGAGGTTTGTCCTGGAAAGGAGAGGAATGAAGGTTAGCCGCAGTAAGACAGAGTACATGTGTGTGAATGAGAGGGACCCAAGTGGAAGAGTGAGGCTACAGGGAGAAGAGATCAAGAAGGTGGAGGATTTTAAGTACTTAGGGTCAACAGTCCAGAGCAATGGAGAGTGTGGAAAAGAGGTGAAGAAGCGTGTACAGGCAGGATGGAACGGGTGGAGGAAAGTGTCAGGTGTGATGTGTGATAGAAGAGTATCAGCTAAAATGAAAGGAAAGGTGTACAAAACTGTGGTGAGACCAGCGATGTTGTTTGGTCTAGAGACAGTGTCACTGAGGAAAAGACAGGAGAAAGAGCTGGAGGTAGCAGAGATGAAGATGCTGAGGTTCTCTCTGGGAGTGACCAGGAAGGATAGGATCAGGAATGAGTACATCAGAGGGACAGCACATGTTAGAGGTTTTGGAGATAAAGTCAGAGAGGCCAGACTGAGATGGTTTGGACATGTCCAGAGGAGAGATAGTGAATATATTGGTAGAAGGAGTTTTGAACCGCCAGGCAGGAGGCCTAGAGGAAGACCAAAGAGGAGGTTTATGGATGTAATGAGGGAAGACATGAAGGTAGTTGGTGTGAGTGAAGAGGATTCAAAGGACAGGGCTAGATGGAGGAAATTGATTCGCTGTGGCGACCCCTGAAGGGAAAAGCCGAAAGGAAAAGAAGAAGACCAACGATACTAGGAGATCGTCGTCCCTGCATGTTCTGCAGGGCAGTCTGGAGTTCCTATAACTCCAGTGGCCGGTCGAGTTGTGAATTTGTCTCCATGGAGACCTGAGAAGAAGATTTTTTTTAAGAAGAAGAAATACACTTTATTGGGGAAATGATCTTACAAGTAATTGTCTGATGGTGGCACAGTGGGTAGCCACTGTTCATCAATCCATTCATTCATTCATTCATTCATTCATTCGTTCATTCATCCATCCATTTGCTTTTGGTTCTTTTGATCCTTGTTGGTTATTGTCCAATGTAGTAAAGAAAGGGTCAAAGTACTCCTGACTTTTTTCTTGGTGAATGCTTCACCAGACACCGCACTTCCACCAGCAGAGACTGTGGTTCCACCAGTAGATGCCGCATTTCTACCATCAGAGACCGCAGTTCCACCATCAGATGCCACATGTCCACCAGAAAAGACTGCAGCTCGACCATCAAATTACCACGGTTCCACCGTCAGATACCATGGATCCACCAGCAGATGCTGCCTCTCCACTAGAGACCACGGCTCCCCCTGGCAAAAATCATCAGAATCTGTGGGGTCCATTTTGACGGATAATTTTGTTGGCAAAATCCTGGACCCCAAAAACCGAAAACTGACAGTTGAAGCCATTCTGAAAAAAGATGTCTTAAACATCAGCAAATCGCTGAAAGAGATTTTGTCACCAAAATCCATGAATATTATGCTGGAGAAGGCCCGTCTCAAAACGATTGCCAAAGTTGTCCAAAAAAAGTTGTGTAAACAGAGGGGCAACAAAAAGCCAGTCCAATTACTCCTACCGACCAAGAAGACTGTCATTAAGGAAATAGTCCTTGAGACTCTAATTAGATGTCTGGACATAAAAAACAACCCGTTTGTTCAAGTCTTCAACATCACTCACAGGTCAAAGGGAGATCAGGGGTCAGAGTGACTGACTTCACAATGAATAAGGAATTGCAAGAAGCAACGATTCCAGGTCATCTGAAAGACAGTACAGTGACTGAACACGAGTCGATTACGATCATCTCATCTTTAAGAAGATGACTGAATGAATGAATGAATAATTCCTATACTTTAAAGGTCCCACATTATGCTGTTTTTAATTCTTGTAATTCAGCTGTCTGACATCCAACTACACTGTATTTGAAATGTCTTGCCCCAAAATGATCCATGGTCCTCAATATTTTTGATTAAATATTGATAAAATCACTTTTGGTGAAGAGGCTTCGATAAAAAGGGGTGGGCCGCTTAGCTCCCTCAGTCAATATGCCACCCCCCTCCCCCCTGCGTTCATGTAGCGCTGTCTACATGCACCATGTGAACGCACGAGCGCTAGTGTCTGCTACCACAGCATGGTAGTCAAGGACTTTTAAACTTTTAGTAACTTTATTACTATGTACTGTATTTCCTTCTTATTTCCCTCTCATGTTTTTCACTCTTGTTTTCATGATATAACTGTTAATTTTTCTGCGGTACGCTACTTTCTTAGTCTTGACTCGTGGCTCCATTGTTCAAACATGAGATGGCTGATAGAACTGAAACCGGCTGGTAAACATTGTGGAGAATCTGTGCAGAAAAACACAATATTTGCAATTATGACAGGAATCAATGGAGGGGACAACAGATGATTACGGACAGGAGGTAAATAAAGTTGTTTCCCAACAATCATCACGGACAATGAGAGATTACTAACCATACTGGGGAGCTAAGCTAATGCAGTCTAATGTAACAGGATGTTACCGGAGAGGTAATGTGACCACTCTGTTTTGCTGGTTTGTATAGAATGGCTCAGGAGTCGAGGTGGATGGATGCAATGTTTTTATTCCTGAGAATAACAACAGACACAAACAGGCACAAATTGGGTGCTGGACGTAACAAGCTCCAAGATACAACGGCATGTCAGCATCTTTCTCCCGCGCTCATTTCAGTGATCGTGTAATGGTCGAACAAATAATAAATTAAGAGCAATTAACTAAAATTGCGGGACATTAACATAAAAGGTGCACTGAAACATCGTACCTGAGAATAACAATGAACACAAACAGGGACAAACTGGATGCTGGACGAAACAAGCTCCAAGACACTGGAGAGAGAAAAAAACCACACTAGAAATCCGACAAACAGCCACGTTTTGGCGGCATTACTTTTCAACACAGAAATGCCGTTACAGGGCCAATAAATGTGACCAATCTACTACACACCTATCACAGCACTGCAGAATCACATAATATAGACACGTCATAACCAACGGAAAACATTTAAACAATACCTTAAGACATTATGACAATGGAGCCAGCATCAGACCAACTTACCCGCGGCATGTCAGCATCTTTCTGCCGCGGGCTACCCACAGCACACCTGACAGGTTTCAAAATAAAAGACAGACGAATGTCCCAAAATTAATCATGAATTTAACTATAAAAACATCTACCCACACCATTACAGTAACACGAAACATTGAGATTTTTTCTTGTATTTGTGACGTATATTGAACTATTGCCTGTTGTACGAAGTTTTATACATTACCTCTGTCCGCTAACCCTACGTCTCAGTGTGGAGGAGGAGGACGAATGGAAGCTAAGACACTAAAACCTGTACATACCAGTGTATACTTTGTTATTCTCTAATTAACTATCCATTAAGATTTTATTACGATTTTTTTTTAACGATTTTCTTCATTCTTAAAATCCCCCTTTTCTGACATTCGCTGTTTCTGTTTTTCTGGTGCAGTACGACTATAACAAAAACCGATTCTCCCTTCGGTATCAATAAAGTATATCATTATAGCATTTTACTCACACACACACACACACACACACACACAGAGAGAGAGAGAGACATGTTACACGTTGCACGTTTTTATCTTATTTACAGTTGCTTATGAGTATGAGTAAAGTGCTATATTCGATATACATATATATATACATATTTAAATTTTATATATGTGTGTGTATATATATATATATATAAAAAAAATGTCCCTCTCACCCTTGTGGGGTGGTATCTGTGTGTCATCCTCAAGCTCGGGTCCTCTACCAGAGGCCTGGGAGTCTGAGGGTTCTGCGCAGTATCTTAGCTGTTCCTAGGACTGCGCTCTTCTGGACTGAGGCTTCAGATGTTGTTCCAGGAATCTGCTGGAGCCACTCTTCCAGTTTGGGGGTCACTGCCCCAAGTGCTCCTACTACCACGGGGACCACATTAACCTTAACCTTCCACATCTGTTCCAGCTGTTCTTTCAACCCTTGATATTTCTCAATCTTTTCGTGTTCCTTCTTCCTGATGTTGGCGTCAGCTGGAATTGCCACATCTATCACCACTGCTCTCTTCTGCTCTTTGTCCATCACCACTATGTCCGGTTTGTTAGCCAGTAGCTGTTTGTCGGTCTGGAAGCTGAAGTCCCACAGGATCTTAGCCTTGCCGTTCTCAACCACCTTCGGTGGTATGTCCCATTGGGATTTGGGTACTTCTAGTCCATACCGGGTACAGATGTTCCTGTACACTATCACAGCTACTTGGTTGTGCCTTTCCATGTATGCTGAGCTGGCGAGCATCTTACACCCTGCTACCACATGCTGGACTGACTCTGGGGCTTCTTTACATAGCCTGCACCTTGGGTCAGATCTACTGTGGTAGATCTTGGCCTCTATTGCCCTTGTACTTAGGGCCTGTTCTTGTGCTGCCATGATCAGTGCCTCTGTGCTGTCTGTCAGTCCAGCTTTATTCAGCCATTGGTAGGTCTTCTTGATATCAGCCACTTCCTCTATCTGACGGTGGTACATGCCGTGTAGGGGCTTGTCCCTCCATGTTGTCTCCTCCTCCTCCTCTTCCTCCTCAGGTTTCTGCTGTCTAAGGCATTCACTGAGCAGTTCATCTGTTGGGGCCATCTTCCTGATGTACTCTTGGATTTTTGATGTCTCATCCTGGACAGTGGCCCTGATGCTCACTAGTCCTCGGCCTCCCTCTTTCCGCTTAGTGTACAGCCTCAGGATGCTGGACTTGGGGTGAAACCCTCCATGCATGGTGAGGAGCTTTCTAGTCTTGATATCTGTGGCTTCTATCTCCTCCTTTGGCCAGCTTATGATCCCAGCGGGGTATCTGATGACCGGCAGTGCATACATGTTGATGGCTCGGACCTTGTTCTTGCCATTCAGCTGACTTCTCAGGACTTGCCTTACTCTCTGGAGGTATTTGGCTGTGGATGACTTCCTTGCGGCCTCCTCATGGTTGCCATTAGCCTGTGGGATTCCAAGGTATTTGTAGCTGTCCTTGATGTCTTCTATCCTGCCCCCTGGTAGGTTGACCCCTTCATTTCTGATCATCTTGCCTCTTCTTGATACCATCCGGCCACATTTGTCTAATCCGAATGACATCCCTATGTCGTCGCTGTAGATCCTGGTGGTGTGGATCAGTGAGTCAATTTCTCCCTCATTCCTGGCATACAGCTTGATGTCATCCATGTAGAGGAGATGGCTGATTGTTGTCCCGCTTCGGAATCGGTATCCGTAGCCACTCTTTGTGATGATGTGACTGAGGGGGTTCAGGCCTATGCAGAACAGCAGTGGTGATAGTGCATCCCCTTGGTATATGCCGCACTTGATGTTAACTTGGGCAATTGGCTTGGAGTTAGTCTCCAGGGTTGTCTTCCACTTCCCCATTGAGTTGTTGATGAAGGCTCTTAGTGTCCTGTTGATCTTATACAGTTCCAGACATTCCAGTATCCACGTGTGTGGCATTGAGTCGTAGGCTTTCTGGTAGTCAATCCAGGCGGTGCACAAGTTGGTCTGCCTATTCTTACAGTCTCTGTGTACTGCTCTGTCCACCAGTAGCTGGTGCTTGGCTCCCCTGGTGTTACTACCAATTCCTTTCTGTGTCCCACTCATGTATTGATCCATGTGCCTACTCATCTTAGCCGCCATGATGCCTGACAGGAGCTTCCATGTTGTACTGAGACAGGTTATTGGCCGGTAGTTGGATGGGGTAGATTCCTTCTGTGGGTCTTTCATGATCAGGACTGTCCTGCCTTCAGTCAACCATTCTGGGTGCGTCCCATCCCTTAGCAGCTGGTTCATCTGTGCTGCTAGACGCTCGTGGAGTGCTGTCAGCTTCTTTAGCCAGTATGTATGGATCATATCGGGGCCCGGTGCTGACCAACTCTTCATCTTTGACACTCTTTCTTGGATGTCTGCCATTGAGATGGTTACTGGTTCTTGTTCTGGGAGGCAGCTGTGGTCAGTCCTTAGGTCCACTAGCCACTGGGCATCGGTGTTGTGTGATGCTACTCTTTCCCATATGCCCTTCCAGTATTTCTCCACCTCAGCTCTTGGTGGGTCTGGCCGGATGCTATTTCCCTGCCACTGAGAGTACACCTTTGCTGGTTGAGTGGAGAAGGTCTTGTTTATTCTCCTGGCCTCAATCTCCTTGGTGTATCGCTTCAGTCGGGTAGCCAGAGCTGTTAGTCTCTGTTTGGCAGTTTCGAGTGCTTCAGGTATGGAGAGCTTGCTGTATTTCCTGGGTGCCCCTTTATTCACCATGTTCCCCTTCTGTAGCTCGGCTAGCTGGCTGACTTCTCTCCGTGTCGCCTTTATCTTGGCCTCTAACTGTCTCTTTCATGGAGGGTATTGTTTGTTATGCCCTGTGTTGATCTTGTATCCCAGCATCTCGAGGATTACTGTTGCTGTACTGTGGATCAGCTTGTTGGTCTCAGTTATGTTCCCTGTGGGGATGGTTCTTATTGCAGCATTCACATCTTCTAGCAGATCTTCTGAAGGTACTTGACAACTTAGCTTCGGTATTTGACGGAGGCTCCAGGTTTCCATTTGGGTCACAAACTTCCTTCGCAGGTCAGCAGCTCTTGTATTGAGGCTGTCTATGTCTCTTGGGGCTTGGTACCCAATCACGGATTGTGGGGGGGGTGATATCCCCCCGCTGACCTGGCGTCCTGGCTCCCCCTTGCCGTAGCATTGTTGTTGTATTTCATCGATCTCTAGTTGTGACAGCAGTTTTCGGTTACGGATGTTGGAACACTGGGCTAACAGCTGTTTCTTTGTTAGCCTTGATTGTGGGTTTCGAAGCATCCATTGGTCCCACATCCGCCCCATATATCCCATCTCACTGGGATTACTCGTGTAGTAGCATTCCAACAACTCCGTATTCTCCGCCCTTGTCCATGTGTGTCTTGTTCCAGTAGCCCATTTCTCATCAGATTGCCCTGGTTCCCTAGCATCTGACGCGGACCTTGTTAACCCGGGCGACGTCCGAGCCGGTATGACCCTGTCATTATTGTGTTCACTCATGTTTGAGGTAGGCTCATATAGCATTAAGGGTCTTGCCTAAGGACCCTCACTGGATAGTGCCCGCCATGTCTGGGGTTCGAAGCCACGCCCACGCCCTCCTGCATTCCAGACCACGCCCTCCTGCATTCCAGACCACGCCCCTTTCTGCATTTCATGTTGACTGGATAGTGTTTGTCCCGACCAGGATTCGAACCCACAACCTCCTGCATTCAAGTCAGTTGACTTAACCACTGTACTATCCAGCTGTGTGTATATATATATATATATATATATATATATATATATATATATATATATAATATAATGCCTGATTGAACATATATATATATATATATATATATATATATATATATATATATATATATATATATATATATATATATATATATATATATATATATATATATAATATAATGCCTGATTGAACATATATATATATATATATATAATATAATGCCTGATTGAAGTGGACCTAATTGGTTAGTCAAATATTATCTGACTTTAACAACTCTTCAGGAACTTTCAGTTTCTTACTCTGAGCCAGGACATTTCCACACACTGCTATCTTAGCTTGAACACAAACTCCACCTTGAGGTATACCTCACCCAATACGGTTTAGGATATGTCAGTCACCCTGTCAATCATTCCCGTTGTTACATCAAGACGTGGGTTGTGACCAAACGGATCGTTATGATGCTGTCTTTCTAAAAAATCCAAAAGATTCCAAATATTTATTGATGCAGGAAGTGTTTGTTTTCCAGATTCTAGAATTTGGTAGAGTTAGGGAGGACCATTATTTCTATGTTGAGACCTGAAAAAATGTTTTTCAAAATAGCACTTCTTTAAATCACTTGATGAACTGTGGAATGGTTGTTTCTTTTAAACACTCCACAAGGACTCTCATCATATGATGAATGTTGTTTTTCCTTGTGTCCATAAAAACTTCTGTGTTCATGAGCCATTTTTATCTGACTCGCTAGCTGCTACCCACAAATTTACAAACAAATGAAAATGCACAATTTGAATATGTGAATTATTAAATAAAGTCTAGAAAGTTGTTTCATTGATTATTGTCTTGTTTATTAACTGTTAACATTAATATTGTAGTATTTACATGGTTTTTCAATAAGAAACAAAGTCTTGCATCTTTAAGAACTATTAGCAGTCCCTAGTGGTGCTGCAAGTCCCTGATGAGCTGCCACAGTAAAGTATTTCCTGTTTCTGATTGAAATATCAGGTGTCGGTTGTGACTCCCCATCCATACTTCTTTCATGGTGGACCAGCAGTTCTGATAGGGCCCCACAGCTCTATCCTGACAGTGAAAGCATCACTCAGCATTAATCCAAGGTGCGGTAGATCAAAATATTTCCAGCTTTGTTTGCTGCTTCACCTGTATCTAAACAGCAATATTCTAGATTTGTGGAATAATTTTTATGTCTGGCTCAGTTTGAGAACTTTTTTTCCTTTTTCCCAGTATCTGCTTCCTGACTTGAGCTTCTGGGATGCATGTTCAGGAAGAAGATAATATATAGCAGCGTTTTAAGCATAAAATTTAGCAAAAATAAAAATATTACATTCTGTGATCATGATTCTGATTCACATCCTCCTTGGACTGTCCTGTCACAGAGTTGGGAAGCTTGTTTGAACTTCCCTGTTGTTCGGCTGTTATCAGTGGGAATGCTAGAAGTTTTAATGATATTTCCTAGTGCAATGATGCATTCAGAGATCTCGGAAATATTTTTCATGTGATCTGTATCATAAGCTTTTGTCTTGTGCTCTGTTGATCTCAACTAATACATGCAACGCACAGTTCAAAGGGAAACTGCAGTAGTCGGATATGGCAGTGCACGGTTGTTTGTATCTACAAATGTTTGTAAGCCAATTCTTGGAGACTTTCACACTCTCTACCTGGTCAATATAAACTCTCTCATCCAGCAGCCTTCTGATGTTTGATCAGGGCGTGTCGACCACAAACCCATTTCAATGGACCTCTCTTTCCTGTCCACCTCTGACAAACCCAAATGTCAAATCAATGTCAGGAATTTCAAAAACATCTTGTGATCTGCTCATATAATATTATGACCTACTATTTTAGAACAAATATGAACTATAACTATATCAATCAACCTTTATTTGTATAGCGCTTAATCACATCACTATATGAAACGGTTCCATTGTGATTGATTTACTTAACTGTGGTGCATGCTGTGTTACTTGGCATATAATTAAAGTGCCTTGGAAACAAATTGATTGTAATTATATGCACATGCAGCATGGACTTAATTGACTGAACAGACAGTATTTTGGAGACCGTGGGGCAAGGAAGGGGGCAACTGCTGCGACAAAGTGTAGCTTGGTATCAGGTTTGGCTACAACTGGAGAGGGAGACAAGATCAGACAGCCAGAGAGCTGCATTTATACTTCCAGGGAATCCTGATGTTTGTCCTGGGATGCTCTTCTGGTAACTTGTGATCCCTGCGGCATGAATTGAATGCTGACCATGACTTCATGAAATTGGCACACAGTAAAATAATTACACACAGACCAAATTACTGGAGGCTATCCAAGAATGCATTACCTCAATGATGCATAAAATGTGTCCACATCTGCACAAGTGCTTATAGTTAATCAGTTGGAAGTCAGAGGGTTTAAGTGTCAGCACAACACACTCGTGTGTGTGTGTGTATGTGTGTGTGTGTGTGTGTGTGTGTGTGTGTGTGTGTGTGTGTGTGTGTGTGTGTGTGTGTGTGTGTGTGTGTGTGTGTGTTGTTCTAAAGTCAGTGGTGGGCTGTGTATTTCACACCTAGGCCTTAAGTGATGTTATCCTTAGTCAAACCTGCATAAATACATCCCATAATACTGTGAACAGCTCCCACCGCTGCCACCAATGTAGCATTCAGAACTGAGGTGTTTATAACTTCTCTCAAATGGGACAAAAACTGGCATCAGGTCCACTCCTTTTACTGTCGCTGGCACAAAAGAACCCCGCGGCCACACCTTTTATAGACGTTAGGTAGAACAGGTTAGGTAGTTCAGGTTAGCTAGAATAGGTTAGCTCCTTCAGGGATTACACCCTGTCTCACTAGAGCTTCTCTTCAAATGTGCGTTGTGTCTGCATAGCGCCGCCTTTTCAGAGTGAGTATCCAATCACAGGACACGTACATGTCAGGTGAACGTGAACGAGGCCAGCTAGAAGGCCTTAGCATCGCCAACACGTGATCTGATTGGCTATCGAATCTGTCTATTAACTATATGTTCCCTTTCACTCACTGTGCAAGGAGACCTCTAGATTCTGAAGGTCCCGGGCAGATTTCATTCAATCTGGCAACACAAACCAGCTGAATTCTGATTGGATAAAACCTCACTAACTTAAAAATAAAACACTGACCCAGTGTTGACCTATGTCATATCATATCCAAATGTATAATTGTTTATTTATACTAGGGCTGTCACTTTAACGCGTTAATTAGATTAATTAATTACGCTGCAAATAAACGCGCTATAAAAATTACCGCAATTAATCGTGAGTGGCAAGTCAATGCGCAAGCATTTTAAATTTGGCCCATTGAGGGACCCGTAGGCTGCAGTGATACGTCACTTCGTACCTGCGCCACTAGTCAAAAGCAGGGTGACTGACAACAGAGATGGACGCGACACAGAGGAACGAGGGAGGGAAGCCCACTCGGACCTTTGGCCGGAAAGTTTATTTATAAAAAGAACAAAGACGGGACTATCATTAAAAACAAAGTGATTCTGCACTGCCAATCTGTGCTGTAGACGCCTCCATCAGTCTGCCCCAGGGCGGCTGTGGCTACACAAGTAGCTTACCATCACAAAGTATGAATCAAACAAACTGTGTGATGTACTGTCTGTGTTGTACTGCTTGTTGCACTGCCTGTGTTGTCCGGCCTGTGTTGTACTGTCTGTTGTACTGCTTGTGTTGTCCTGTGTTGTCCTGCCTGCGTTGTCCTGCCTGTGTTGTCCTGTGTTGTACTGCCTGTGTTGTACTGCCTGTACTGCAATTTTATCTGTGCTGTATGTCGTGCATATATGGTACATTTGACAATAAAGCTGACTTTGACTTTGATTAAGGTTTTGTTCATGGCAGTTATTGATTACAGGACAAATGAATCATTTTCTACTGTTCTCTTGTGGAGGTTGAAACCATTCACCCCAGTTACCTTAATGGGACCTGAGGAATCATCTGGCCAAGAACCCCCAAAAAATAAGACACTAAATCACACAATAAATGTGGAAAATACTCTTCACAAAAAACAAATCAATGATGCAATGCACTCCTTAAGTTATCACCTTTCAACCCATTAACTGGAGAATCTGCAGCATCTAGAATTAATTTAGGCGAGGGCTGTCAAACTCATTTTTACTGAGGGCCACATCAGAATAATGGCTGTCCTCAAAGGGCCAGATGTAACTTATAAATGTAACTAAATGTAACTCAATCTAATGTAACTAATTGCAACTACTCCTTAATGTTAAATAACTTCAATAATTTAAATAATGTATTACTTATTCAAGTTACCAACATTACAGTTGCACATAAAATATAGTTTTGTTTCTTGCTCTGTTATAACATTAATCTTTTTAATTTGTCAAGTTACGAAACCCACAGAGCTCCATCAATCAAGGATCAAACTATCCAAGCGAATAAAGAAAAATATCATCAAACACAAGTTAGAGCATTAACTTTTTTCCAAACGTTTTCATCAAAGTTAATATGGGCTTAATTGCTGCATTGTGGGAAATATAGTATCGGTCAAAGCACACTTTTGACATATTTATTTTTTACACCCTGGCCTTTTATGCTCTCGCGGGCCACATGAAATGATGAGGATGGCCACATTTGGCCTCCGGGCCTTGAGTTTGACACATGTGATTTAGGCTAAGCCCTGAAGGTGGAGAATGTTAGGGTTAGAAGGAAGATCATGAAATGTCCTCCTTTACATCAGTAGCAATCAAAAGATCTGGTTTTCACCAGAGCAAATCCATCACTCCTTAGGCCCATTGCTTAACTCCAGATAGCTGTGTGTGATTTCCAAAAGAGCTGCATGTAGGCTTTTGGAGGATTTAAGTTTAGCAGTCTTAGTTTAGGATATCCAGCACATTACAATGAGCCCTTGCATTATATTCTTCTCAATTCTAACACAAAAAAATCTGCTGGATGCACTCATTGGATGGACTGGTTAATCGGTCAACAGCAAATCTGTCTAACTTTATGTTCCTGTCCTTTGGCTCTTTGTCTCACTAATGTAGTGTGCTGCTTGGGTGGCGAATACCCCAGCAATGTCACATTTTATTAGGACAGCAGTAAACCCTGATGACTGGTCTGACCGGTTGCTCTGGGTGAAATATGCCTGCGGTATGTTGATGTGAATGAGATGCCAGAGGAATGAGATCTGAGTGTGAAAACACTTCAAGCAGTGTGAGCTTGTTGGGCAGTTAAACTATTTTTATAAAACAGATTTAAAATGACAAGCAACTCTCGATCACATAAATATCAAATACTGAACTTTGTTGGAAGGATGAGCTGCGAAGAACTAGTTTGGCCTTCCTATTAGCTGTCTTGATACAGTATTAACACTGTGCGAGATGACATTTTGGACTGCTTTGGGACTCTAACAGGCATTGCATGAGTAGATACTTTCAATACCTTACTAAAAATGAAAGCCATTGCCATTTATAGTTAATATTAAATTTTTTTAAAACTTTTAAGAGGGTTGGTTTTCTGAATACGGATTTCTCGCTGCTTGAAAATAATGACACTTAAAATAATCCCGGAGGAAATTGTACAAAGACACAGGTTTGTTTCAGCTTTATTTTCCATTGATCTGTCATTTATTTTCTGTCTTATATTCCTATTCTTTCGGTAAGAGAATGTAATTTATTTGTAATGTATTTAGTTTGTTATAATTAGTTTTTTCTTAGTGTCAGTTTCATTATCGTTACGGCCTCTGCCTACGGGGTAATGCTGAAATAGAGGTTTGTGCTGTCTGAATACTGTCACATTACTGATGTATAAACTCACTGGGATAATGACATTTTTTATTCACCTACAAGATGCACAAACACTAATAAGATTAAAAGTTCTCACAATGCTGTTTGGTTCTGATCCAGAAACTTTGTCTGATCTCTTCGATACGTTTGAATACAAACCTACAAATGTCTTCAGTGGGTGCGATAATTACATTTAACTTTGCTGATGGAAAATGTGATAGGAATATCAGAATTACGTGAGTAAGCACGCACTGAAAAGTACATCACTTCACTACAAATAAAACCAGAGAAATATTACCATTCTGCGAACAAAAATGTGAAACTATAATTTATTAGATCAACACACATGATTCATAATTGCTTTTGAGAGAACATAACACAGATATCACCAGTAAACATTGGTCTTTATCCCATAAGCACTCATAGCACATAGTGTTCAAATGTTCCAGACTGTTGTAGTCATCTGTTCCAAACTGAGAAAAAAAATGCACATGTCACAAGAACAGATGCAAATCATCAGGGCCAAAATGAAGACGCACATTCTTAACGTCAATTCTAGTTCATTTATAATGACCCTGAGTAGTAACGTGTAAACATTCCTACATCGCTCCAAGCCAGTCAAATGGATGAAAGAAAAGGCTGTACCTCCATGTCTGCATGGCAAATTTTCTATCGTTACCAAATAAATACATACAGTGGAGTATATTCATGCTGGTGTTCTGTTTACATATTGTACTCTGGTGTGCATATAAGGGACAAACATAACACCAGTGAATCATTCAAGGATCTTGAACGTTGCTTTATCTTTTTAAATTTGTTCCTAATATAGAGCACGATAGACACTGCAATTGAAATATAATTCATATATAGTTAAAGACTGAATTCAAGGAGTGCATTCAGATGCTCCAGCAGCAGATATGTAGAGGATAGCAATAATTTTGCATATAGTGAGGAGTACGCTAAGGTAAAGACAAAGAGCAACAGGAGTCACTCTGAGAGAGACTCTGGATCAGTCTGGACCACTCAGCCCTCTTTTCACTGATGTAGGCTGGCGTGATCATTTGCAGAGGAAGATGTGGTATGCCCTCCACCCTGGCCTTCTCACATAAGGCCTCGGCAATACAGATAACATACATGCCACAGTCATAACCGTTTTGCTGTGATGGGCAGGGCTCCTCCACAAACAGTGCCATTCTATTTGTACCCAAAAAAGGCTGGAGCTTGGAGGCAATGCGCCGTGCATGCAGTGAATTAATGCCGCATTGCGAGTCATAATGAGCAAACTGATTGGATTTGTGATGGTAGACCAAAAGGCTCCAGTGAGATCCCCCAGAGGTTTGGCTGGAGTTGTCGTTAACAGCTAGAAAGACCCAGTGACGAGAGGCGAGATCCAGGGGCTCCAGAAACAGACCCAACTCATCGGGGCACGAGGAACACTTGATGAATTGTGTAACCTGTGGGCAGATGAAGATAATAGACTTCCCTAAGACTCTGAAGCGGTTGGCAGCGAAGTACTCAAAGGCAAAACCGATGACTTGGTCATTGAGCCAGTGAGGTCCTTCCAGTAAGGACACATCAGAGCGCCGCAGGAGGCTGTCCTGGTAGCTCAACACTACGGGGTCCATCCTTCAACACAGGTAGACACCCAGTCTGAAAAATACAAGGGAATACATTAGTGCTCAACATTCACTTGATCAATTGATCAGTCTAACATAAAATAACTTATTTCAATAATTGAAGTTTCTTTATTCTACCCTAAATGTGAGTACATGATGGGCTTTTTATTTTAATGAATCGATTATCAATTGATTTCCTTAAGGCTTTTGATTGTTGTTGGAAAAAAAGAAACAATTTGTAGATGTGAGGTTTGGGCTTACGGTAAATAATATTGAAAAGCAAATGTATCACTCAATCAAACAAATCAATCTACTATTCAAGAAGTTAAAATTCACATAAAACGATATCAATCAGTGCTATTCACACTGTAGTACTGGGATGATTAGGAGATCAATATTATCAGAAAATAAATTGAACCGGACTGCATGACCGCATGATATGAGTCATTTGACGTTCTTGGACAATGCAGTGAGCATGATTCCGATATGTTGTATTTAACGGTGAATCTTAGCCAAAAAAGTACATCTATGATTAAAAACCAAAGGAAGCATCGGCCATAAATAAGACGGGTCCACATCTGTTTTCAAGCAAAATGACGTCTTCTCTGAGCGCCGTCACACAACTTTACCTTGCTGAATAAAAATCGCTTTTTTTATTTTCAAATGATGGTTCTCTGAACTAATAAGATACAGATACATTTAAAATAAAAATAACTTGCATAAATAGTTCAACTTGAAGTTACGGGATGGACCGAGTTCTGATTTTATCTCTGAACCTTCTAAATGACGCGTTGCTGAGAAGTGGATAATGGCTCTAGGACACAGTGATATTAAATATCTGAGGATGACGTTTAATGGCCCATATCTGAAAAAAAAAAAGAATTAAACGAAACAAAATACGATAATAGCTCTGCGGTTGTCAGATCACTGCAATGTATTCAGTTGTTGAAGCAGCAGGCAGCTCATTGCTGGAACGCTGGTTCGCTTTTAGCAGGAGATAGCTAAGACAACACGTTCACTCACACACGAAGCTACACAACCCAGCTAAACAGTAATTGTATCGCATTTTTTACAATGCGCCAATGAAGTACAGTTGGTTAGCTCAGTATCCTACCTGAAGAAAAACGGGTTCAAATTAAAATACTAGTAAAACTGTAGCGCTGTCCCTCATTGCGACAACAGACGTAAACCGTGTGTCACAGTCAGACAGAATACTGTACATGCGCAGTACCGAAATGTTTATGAATTTTTTCATTACATGCAAACATGGAAACTTTTTTTGTTTAATTTTCAGAGATGTAAGACACTAATGTATCAAGAAGTTTCTGCCCGTATAAAATGTATTTAAACGTCCAATTTTGTTTTCATTATAATAAAAGCCCTGGGTGCCGTATTTCTTGTTTACTTCCTGTAACGTCACCGATTCGTGGATATACGTTCTACTATGGCGACTCCATACTAGGCCCCACCTCTGCCTCTGATTGGCTACGGGTGACGACAATAGTTTCTGCGCAGTAGGAGTTCTTTCAGCGAGCCACTGCAATGGAGACGTCACCGTTATTTTAAACAAATCAGAAGCCGAGTGAAGCAGGCCATGGTGTTGCCGTAGTAGGATTTACGACAATACGGCCCCCTTTTAAAAAAAATAAAAATACCAACATATTTAAAAAGTTATCTAAGCAGTTTTCCGAGCTTAATTTAATCGAACAATAAATTTAGCCAACGATTTAAAAAAAAATACACTGCTACAGGCTGGCCTCCGCCAGCATTGAAATACACGACACTCCCACTAAAGTACAGAACACACCCCTGAGATTTTTCCTGAACCAATTGAAATGGCTTTGGCACGTAGTGGGCGTGTCCAATGACTACGGTGTGTCTGCGACTTGGCTTTACAGCGATGACGGTGCAATTCCTTTTCCGACCACCACATCAAGATGGCTCCACAGTCCTGCTCCTGTCCCGTCGGCGTGTGTCGGTCCTCCCTCCGTGGAGCTTCTCCCCGCCCAGGAGCGGAATGAACGCGCACTGTTTCGGGATGAGAGCGGCGGCACTGATTAGGAAGGCAAAGTAGTTTTCAGCGACCATCACCGAGTAACGATAAGGAAGGATCGCGTTTTAATTACATTCCAAAAGCCAACACTTAACGGATAAAACACCACTCAGAGCGGGCTTGAATTGAGAAGAGTTGTCCGGAGGCGAGCGGCTGAGAAGGAAACACATTAAATCAGTGGAAATGAAGTGGGTTAAATAGCGACTTGTCTGCCTACAAGTGTGCGTGTCTCTGCACCCCAAACCGAGAAGAGACGAACAACTTGAGCCCCGCTTCCAGTTCGCTTACTTCTGGAGGTAAGAGTGTGATGTTCGGTGGTGGGAGCTTGGGTTCCGGTGGGCTGCCCCCGAGAAAGAGGGGCTCTTGTCTGGGATCAGCCAATGAATCCCGTAACTTGTCCTGAAGCTTCTCATTTGTGAATGAACTTTGATTTAGAGGCGTGTGTCGTGGAAGTTGCTTTTCAGTGACAAGTCTGAAACTTCACACTGCTGGAGATCATCTGAAGCCACCACTATTATTCTTATGAAATGTGACCCTGTGGAACCACAGCTCTGGAGAGGAGCTGATCCTGATTGAACAATTATTATTTTATCAAGTATAACACATACAGCAGCTTTATTAATCACATTTACTAACCCATGTGAAATTAGATCTTATACATGAAAGGAAACAAAGCAGGTAAAGTAAATCATAAATACACATGATGCTGCACATGTATAAACAACCGTCGTAAACCCAGACACACAAAAATTGCCAGCACACATAAATCTGGTATGTATGCTGAGGAAACAGTCGAAGTGGATTGGTTTGGCTGCAGTTGGGTGGGGTGAATGCTGACATGTATTATTCAGTGGAGGTCAGGCATCATGGCTCATAATGCAGGGAGGGCCATCAAGGATACGATCGGCTGTGATTGTACGGGGAGGTCTAAAGCTGCTGAGTCATGTGTGTCTGTCAGTGAACAGTCAACCTCAGAGTACAGCTCCAGAAATCCTGCAGGAGAAGCCTTTATTTATGGATCTCAGGATGTTTTCCTTTGGATTCTCTGTCCTTCTGCGGTGACAGTAGCTTGTTTTTGGGGGTCAGTCATCTGTTTTTTTGGGTGGTTCATTCTTATTAGTACAAAGTTGTCATTAGAGTAACGACTGGAGCACGAGGACAGATGAAACGGATAAAAACATGTCACAAATTTGCTGTGTGGTGATTATATAATACTCTTTATATTTAGAAGAGGATCTGTGTGTATGTTTTGGCTGAGTGAAGCATTCGTGATCGTCCCTTTTTGATCAGTATCCCTGCGTCCTTAGCGTATCAGTAAAGACCTTTTAAAGTAGATCGGGTATCTGCAAGGTTCCCTGCCCTTAGATCAGCACAGGTGATGAGGGTAAAGTGGGTCTGTCCTGCAGGAATGTGAGGTCTGACAAGACACAGCTGCTGTGGCATGAGAGACGAATCGGGCCGCCACTCAAGCAACTGGTCCTCGTCGACATCTGACACCCCGTCGACCTGCGCCGACTGCTATTTCTAAAACACCAGCCCCCATTTGCATCACACTCGAGCTGTGTTTGATATCACTGACACCGCCTGATGGACAAGAGGAACGATGGGTCCCAGACTGCACACTTTGGACACAAGATCTGCCTTATTAATTATGGTTTAGATATTTGGTAGATCTTTGGTGAAGGTTTAGATACCATTAAATCATCAACATTTCCATGCAAAGTTTCAGTGGTTAATTCTTTCATCTGCATAATCTGGGATTAATCAGTGTATTATATACATTATGTCCTGTCAACCAGACATCGTACCATGATGCAGTTAAAACTGCTGCTTTCACGTGTGAAGCTGTTCTAAAGGGGCTCGACTGGAGCAGTTGTGCAGCTGAGGCGTCATAATGCTAAGCGCCACTCTGGCCATAAAGTACACAGAAGCAGTAAAATAACTGTCTTTATAAAAGACCTAATGTTCTTTTCAAGTGAATACTGTAAAGATGAGGTAGACTCGCTGCAGCTGGGGTGACTTGTAATGTGTTTTTATGACTTCCGCTGAGGAGGTTGTGTTGCTGAAATGCAGCCTTTGGAAGGAGGCCACACCAGTAACCAGATCCTGCATCCCAGAAGTCACTTTATTGTTCCTTAAAAACATAAATACAGTGTTTGAAAAGTGGTTCTTCAAACATTCGGTTCTTGTGACAACCCTGGGTGCAGTGAGTGACCAGTCTCTCCACAGCAGCTCCAGTGAGTGTTGTTCTGAGAGTTTTGAGTCTAATGTAAAGGGAAAAGGAAAAGACTCCATCGTCGGCCTGGTCCAAATCGTGGCTTGTGTTTTGGGGAGAGTCACGTGCTGGAGGCTCACATGATCGTGACGTCCTGATAAGAGTTGTGTGGATGTATGGTGTAAGTGACTGGCACACACACAAAGTCTTTAAAGAGGAACCTGGTTGTGTTACGTTGAACAAAGCTCTCCTTTCTTCAGCAGGCCATTATATGAGCCAGGTCTCCAAGGCTCAGTTTCCCTGCATTTTGCATTTCCTCTCATTAACTCATTGGTGCCAACAGTAGCTGGAGTGAAACGGATGGAACCAAGTGGATTGTGTTTTCTGTGCAATTTATTTATGTCCTATAAGCGTAACTGCTTTTTAAATAATCCTTTTATAAGGAGTCAGCAAACAGTTCATATCCATCTAGAAGCGTGGTTTGTATCCCTTTCAATTAAACTTTATCCGTCAAGGTTTTGTTTTGGACATAGTAGCAAGTGTTCAGACCCTTTTACTAGGGGAACTCCCACAGCCAAATGATGAGAGCTGGAAAAATAATATAGATGCTGAATGTCATTTAAAAAAAAAGCTGCTGTAAGGCTATAAGTTTCTCTTTCCTGCTGCAGAGTTTTTATAAATCACCTTCTGGGTCCACGATGAAGGAGTTTGTGAATAAAATGAAGTTAGATTTGTGTTGGAATGCTCATTTGGATCTTAACTTATCTTAATGGTCATATGGCAGCTGCTGATAGTGACGAAGGAAAGTTCCAGGTGTTTAAGTTACTGTGTAAAAATCTATGAATGATGACATGCAGGTTAATGTCAGGAGCCTCTAGATGCCAGCAGCCACACTACTGCACCGCTTCAGTAGCGGTGCACTGCAAAATGGAATGTGTGTGTATTGTGGCACAGCTGTGACAATAGCTGCTGGCCCCCTGCAGCCTCATGGTACAGACAACATAGGGCCGGTGGCTAATCCTCAGGTATGTGCCGTTGTGTAAAGGTACACGGTACTGTCCGTTTGCAGGCCGTTATTTCACTCCTACCGTCAGTGGAAGGTGTGATCATCTTCAGCATCGGCCTGAGCCGACAACGTCCAGCTAGACTCGTCATTTCTTTTGTCCATGTTCCACTGTGGTATAAATGTTTGTTTCCTTTGTTGGGAAAAATTCAGTCATAGCATGTAAATGTCATGTAGTAAATGGATGTAGTAAAATAATGACTGGGATACCAAACTGGCTGGTGCTCCCGCTCTGTGGTTTTAGTTGAGGGTCAGTGGCTCATCAAGAGGGCCGCAGTGAACGACTGAAACACCGAACACACATCAGACAAAACTGGAATCAAAGTAAATAGCAGAAATAAAAGAACTCTAATTGCAATTTATGTATTTCCATTAAGCTGAAATTAGGAAATCATGGTGGGAAATCATATTTGCATGATTAACTTAAATATTCCAGTTAAGAGTCATCCCATATTATTTGGTGTATGTGCAGAAATCATTGGTTCATTTCTGTGGGTTCTGTTTCATGTTGACAAAAATGCAAAACATTTGGGTCAAATATAGTAGGATTTTAAATGTGGGGGTGTAGACCTTCAATCTGTTTGCAGCTCCTTCACTTTTACTTTTTATGGCATATTTTGATAGTGGATTGAGAGGCTGTCAGCAGAAAATAGTTTTAATTCAAAGGAACTCGAAGTCAGTTAGGACTTAGAGGAGAAAGAAGTCCAACTAAAATGTGCACAGAAGACCAGATATTGGCCTCCATTCTGTGATAGAGATGGTTTAAAGCTGCCGCTGTTATCTGATTGGTCCTGTGGGTTTCAGTCATCTGTGCTCCGTGAGACGGAGGCCGGAGGGAGGGGAGCACAGATAGCTGTGGATAACTGACAGCGCTGTGATAAGGTGGGTTCCACACAGCCTGAGACAGACCCACTCAGAGTCTCATCCACGCCGGAGCCATCAGTGGAGGAAGTGAGCAGATAGCTGGGGTCTCACTTGTGGTTCACAAGCTTTATCTGTGGAATAATGGGAAGAATTAAACAGGATGGAGTGAATTATTTTCCTATTGGAGTAAATCATGGAAATTAGAGATGTCGCTGTGACAGGAAGCTCAATAGGAGCGAAACAACTAGGTTTGCTTTAGGTACATGGATATCAGGGTCAAATGGATCAGGGCACTCTCCACGTTGTGATATGACTAGATTTGTTTCACATTAGGCTTTGAAATGACGTGTTTATTAGATTTGGTGGAAAGTTAATGTTGATCTGCTCTGGTGATCTGGATCCACATACACATACAGAATGAGGTATTTCAGAAAAATATTCCTCAGGAATAAATGCTGTTCTTTTTTTCCTTAGTGATACAACGCTTATTTATTGACTTATTTATCTAAAATCATTTAGAACTTTGTCAAAGTAAATATTTTTGTCTGTTAGACAGCCAGGATAGTAACAGATCAGAGTATTGTCCAGTCTTGCATATGTGAACTGCCTTCACACTATCAGTGTTTCACAGTACAGTTCATTTCCTACCCTGATGGATACTCAATACCAAGCTGAAGTTAAGTTGTGAAAATTACTTTAATTAGTAAAGTGATATTTACAGCAAAGAACATCAGCCAACATAAGGTAAAAGTATGAACAGAGCTCCATTTTGGGTGAGGCACGGAACATTTTGCATCAGTTTCCAGAGTCAAGTGAAAAAAGCTGCCAGAAATGCTGAAAGATGATGTGATATTTGTGGTGAGAGTTTGTGTATGTGGTAGCAGAATGTGATTTTGGATAACACTACACTGTTGATATTTATGCGCCAAGCAAGTGCATATAAGTATACTTGTAAGCAGAATACAGTGGTACCTCTACTTACGAAATTGCGTTGTTTGTTTGGACAAAAAAACCTCTTTCTTCGTCTTTTCTTTTCCACTTTTTTCTGTCACTTTCTTAGAGCCCGTAGCAAATACAGTACTCTAAAAGTTAACATATTTACGGAAAACTATCAGAACACGTCATGGGTCGAGAGCCGAATGACGAGGACCCTGCATAAACACCGATCTAGGTCCACACAGAGGTCCCTCTTAGCCAATGGGATGCCAGGAAGATACTAGGTAATAGCCAATGGCAGAGCAGCTATGAGAATGTTGCCTTCAAGAATCTGTGGGAGCTGCGAGTATCAGCCCATAATGTATTTTTACCTTTCTTAAGTCGAAATTTCTTTCATAACTAGAGGTAATATTTTTCTGCTGAGAAGTTTCGTAAGTAGAACATTTTGTCGGTAGAGACATTCGTAAGTAGAGGTACCACTGTACTACAATAGAGTATATTAACATGGTTTATTGAATGGAGACACCTTAGAGGTCTGTGAGGAACAATGGAGACTGTTTTTGTCCAAATAGTAGAAATAGTAGATCTGTTTCACAAAAGACCCTGATGTAGTTTTTAAAGAATAATTTGTGATCATTCAGGCATGATGGAATGATCATTTACTCTCCTCTGAAGCAGAGTCATGAGTCCTGCCTCAATGTTCGGTTTATGCCCCTGTTGTTTTGCTTTGGCACCCACGTGAATTAATCCTGATTACCCACTGATGGATTTCGGAGCTGGCATTCACTGAAGTGATTTAGTAGTCTGGTTGACCGATTACTGCCAGACACCCTGGGGACGATTCGAGGTTCTCTTTTGTCTCCACTAAGTCAGAGTCCTCCACTCAGCCACTTAATGGTGAGGCCGTTTCAGTTTAGCGAATATTTCAGCTCAACCTGCCAGGTTGGGGAACAAGTGAGCTACGACAAGGATGCCAGATGCCAGAGTCCAATCCAGGCTTCAGGTGGAGGAAGGGACATTCCTGTCCTCCACCAATGAGAGGATTACATTTTGCTCTAAGTAGTTCTCTGGATGCGTTGTCTCTTTTTGTGAAATAAATAAATTTAAAATGTGCTAAAGTCATATTTACAGTATCTTGCGTCAAAGACACAAAATTTGTTTTCTTCATTTCATGTCCTTTGGTTTACGATTTTGAAGTGGACAAAGCAAGAATATGGGTGGAAACGTTTTTTCCCCATTCTTGCACATAATTATGACACCATGTTAAACAGCTTCCATCCAGGGTGTTCTGTGACTATTGTCATTGCTAACCATAAAACAAGTCTACACATGTTAGCAAACCATCTGAAGGTACTCTGGATGACCGGCGAAGTGCAATACAACAAAATTCCTGAGTTTTCTGACAGAGTGTCTCCTGATGAAACTTTTCTATAACCAAGACAGTTGTTTTTCTGTTGTTGTTTTTTGGAGAACCGTTTACCAGATGCCAAGGCACATCACCTCTCCACAAGAATTGGATCTGCAGTATGCCATGAAGTCATAACATGTAACTTCTCCTGAAATGCTTGCTAACATCTTCCAGCTTTCTTCGAAGCCCGCGAACAAACTTGCATTATCATCATGCTGCGGCTCCTTCTGTCTCTGACTGCACCACCAGCTCACATTTCAAACACCCTGCGGTTGCAGAAGGCAGGGAGACAGCCCCCCCCCCCCCAAAAAAAAGGATGGTGAGAGCTGCTGTAGTGTTGCCCTATAATTAGAGATCGTGTTTTTTCCTAATACGCTAAACAGATGTGCTTAAATTTATGCTGAACATTCAAACCCGGTGGCTTGTCATTACTATCAGCTGGTGAAGCTGTTCCTAGTGCAGAAATGAGTTAGAACTTATACCCTGAAAGAATTGCTTTAGTTTTTTTTTTCTGAGGAGTTGGAAGGTCAATAGATTTACAGAAAAAAATTGTTATTTTTACAAAAAGAAATTCACAATAAAATTTTCCTGTTCTGGTTAACTTCTCGTTCACATTGGCATTTTTTTAAAATTTCTGACTCCAATACATAAAGCATGAGGCGCATAGGTTGAACCCTGATTGAACAACTTTCATATGTTCTTATGTGACGAAACTTCCCACCTTCTAAAACAATGCTGTGTGCTGGGCGAAGCCAGCACAAGAAGTTTGTGTGTCTGTGGTATTTATTTCATAAAACCTATAAAGGAGTCAAAACAGTGATAGGAATTCTTTCATTGTAAACATGGAAATGAAAGTGTGCTGCAAGGAGTCGATAGTTCACATCCTGTTTTTGGCAACAAGCAGGACGAGACCCGTCTGTTCAGGGGGTTCAGAAAGATTTACTCTGTCTTTATCTGGAAGTTTTCCTGTCAGGTACATCTGACATGAACACCTACGCTCTATCATGTATGGATGGCTGATGGTATGTGGTGGCTGAATGTCATCAGTGCTGTATGATTGGATAGTCTTGAATGGGTCTGAGTGGCAGCTTGGTTTGCAAACAGTACTGGTACACAACAAAATACATATATTATGAATATAGTATATCATGCATTACATAGCATGACATAAAATTGTAATTTCTAATGGTCCAATGAGTTTGCATTCAGCCAGTTTTTCAGGCTTTTAAGAAAGCCCACTGCTGAGGAAACAAATGTTCTGGGAGTTATTTGATTTAGCCTCTGAGTGAAAGTCTCCCACCTTTTGCTGGCAGAGGTCAGACTCAGTATGAAGAGGGAGTTAAGTGTCCCCCAGGATGCCCTTTGACCTTGTCCATGAGTGTAATTTCATACTGCCAAACTCTGATGTGTTTGTCAGCGTTGTCCTGCGATCAGTTGTCCGCTCATTTATTCTACGATTCATTGCAGTGTCGTAAAAATAGCTGTTATCGTAGGTGTTGGAACGCTCCTCAAGAGAATCCTTTGGCAGCTGATTTGATCAAAAACTGCAGCTAATTGACCATGAAGATGATGAACCCTTGGGCTGAAGGCTCTTTTATGCTGTAATGTTTTTGTCTGCATTGTTAACCTCATTAAAGATATCCAAAAACAGCGTTTTTCTGCCTTTTGAACATTGAATGGCATCTGTGTTTATTGTTGTGCAGTCAGAGGCTTCTTGATACGAAGCAGCTTGAACAGCTATAGTCTTCACTACTCATCACCACTGAGTAATGAAAGACAAGATGAGTCCTTTTTGCTCTTGTAATCTCATGCGCTGTGAGTGTGTTTGCAGATGAGCTCCCAATCCTTTGCACATCCCATGTGCATATTTACATCTGGGTACACACAGCCTACCCGGTGGGTGGTTGCAGGTTTGTGCCCATGTGTTTGCAGTGCCATCGTCCCCCAGATCAGGCCAAACAGAATGGGTCTATTTGACCCACAAGATCTTCTTTCTGAGGGATAAATAGATTTTAAATAAGATTTTTACATCCCGCTTCAAAGCGGTGATGTATTGTTATTGCTCGTGTGTTCGTCTGGTTGTCAGTTTGTCGTCCGTCCATTAGTCCACCAAATAGCTTCACAACCGTTGCAACAAAAACCACATTACTCGGGCAGCAAAGGGGATTAAAATGAGATGATGACCTTGACCTTAAGAAAACTAGGTCAAAGTCAAAATTCAACTTTTGCACACACTCAGTATAACATACTGTAGAAAAATTAGCGAGAAGAACAGTGAGAGTAGGACCGTAGATCAAAGCTAGTCAAAGCACTAGCTTTGATCTTTGACCTATGCTAGTAGGTCGGTAAAATTTTGAATTCAGGGGTGTCGCTGTCCGTGACTGCTTTATTTTAGCTGTGGTTGTGGGTGTTGATAAAGTTAGCATGCTTCAAATCACCAAGGGTCAAATGAGGTAGTCACTGTTTCTAGGTCTCACGCTGACAACATCCTGTAAATACACACATTGATTAAATGATCTCTTCAATGCCACGTTTCAGGAAATGTAAGTCATCATGTACATTTCTGGATAAAACTCTTTAACATAAACGCTTTTATTTTGACTTGAAAACATGATGTGTGTTCCTTTTGCCGGCCTCTTCTATTGTGGGGGGGTGTTCTTTTCCTATTGCTCTGGCCAAAAGTAGCGTCATATTGATATTTCCAGAGCTAGACTGCCGTCTGAAAGGAAAAAAAAAAGTGTTCCACTCTCTAAAACAATAAGGTGTAAAAGTGGACTCATTCCAAGAGCGTGGACCATGTTTTAATCCTACAGTACATAGCACACCCATTTCTCCAGCAACACTATATTAGACTGTGATTGCTGCAAGTACACACAGGGGTACTCAGGTTTACTGGCATGTTCATCTAATTATTAGAGTTTGCTCTCTTATACTACTACAATACCTAGGCAACAAGCCTCTTCACAAGCAGTCTGCTTGTGTAATTTGGTTTCTGTTTAGTGGCAGTCTAGTTTTTTGGGCAACAATAAATTTACAGGTTAAAACAAGGGACACAAGTGGCTGGGCTTGCGCTAGCCATTCGCCACTTTGCCATAGGCGAAGTAAATTCCGGATTGGCTACGAGGTTTTTAGACTGTGTAGCCTCAGAATGCAGGAAAACAACCCCATTTTCTAAAACATTTACCGGGGGAGGCCCCCCGGACTCCCCCGGGGGGGGGGGGTGTCCCCCCCATGCCCCCCGCAACGAGCGTCGGTCGTCCGCGCACTGCGCCATAGTCTTGGACACAGAATGTGGCTTTATGTGGCTTGCTCAATTCTTTTACACTGAGCCACAGTGTCTTAGTCATACTACCTCCTAGTGCAAGTCCAGAGTGGTAAAAACATGTTACCTTATTTGCACCAGTCCTCCCTGGGATTTCTGATATATCACATGACTGGTTGAGTTGCATTGTTGAAAACCCTCCGTGTTAACACCTCTTCACTACATGTTGTCATTCTGAATTTGTCACCTTGGGCCCGTTTCACGAAGGCAGGGTTAACCTACCCCGTGTTAACACCTCTTCACTACATGTTGTCGTTCTGAATTTGTCACCTTGGGCCCGTTTCACGAAGGCAGGGTTAACCTACCCTGAAGTAAACCTGTGGTTCTGGGTTGCTTTACCCTGAACTTGGAAAAACAAGGGATTTCGGTTTCACAAATGGGTTTCAGGGTTAGTTTTTCTAACCCAGAGTAAGTTGACCTGCAGTTTAACAGACACGACAACTCGAAAAAAAGCCATCATCAATGGAGCCCAGAGTCGACGATTCACCATGACGACGGACGAGATGCGCTCCGCAGTGCTTTACAGCAGTCGGAGTACAGATTTTAATTTATGAATATGAACACCTTGAGGACATTTTCAGAAGAAAGAGAACAGTGTTGCAGCTGCAAAGAAGAGCGACATGTCGTGGGAGTGAATTGCTGCTCAAGTCGATGCGTAAGTTTAAATGTAGTCCGTTGCACTCACGGCAAAAATACAGAAGTAAACGGCTTCAATAATAGTTTATTAATTTATTTTATTTAGGTGAGATCCAGTGGGGGGAGAAGCGCACGTCAGCAGCTGAAAATTAAGTATAAAAACATTGTTCACACAGGTCAGACGTCATCATCTCGTTAGGGATTGTGTTTGATATTGTACAGTAAGTATTAAGTGGCCGTTTGACTATTCAATTGTTTTATCGCCAACATACCGCTCTTTTCACGCACATTAATGCGCTCTCATCTACTGTATATCAGGTTCTGTTCAATAAGGAAATATATTTAAACGTTTTATTGTTGTGTAGATAAAACAGTAAATCAACATATTCACGTTACAAAAACAGTTGATAAGGATATTCACACCATTGCGTACCCCTTATATTATCTAAGAACTGAAATCAAGAGCTGACATGTAGCTCGTTTGATACTGTCATAGCCAAAACTGCTTTAGTTCTTACATCAGTGGCTGTGGCATTGTACTGCTTATAACCACTTTAAGGTATTCTAAGTTTTATTTTATGTCTGTTTTAGTCAAATGATACTCACAGGAGTTAATAATCAATGAAAACAAAAAGAATTTAACAAGAATTAGAAGAAAACATATGTTACTGATTGTTCTCTTCCCATTGCTTCACATTCTGGTGGAATACAGAGTGTGACATTTATCCTTTACTGAAATATTAAGAAATTCTCATCCTTTTTTAACAGATCATGAATGGACAGTAGCAGAAGGGTCCCAACTGCAGACTATCACAGTGAAATAGACACTCAGTGACCACCAGCGGTTCATTCTGTGGAGTGCATATGCAACTACATGTATGATTTAATGTCCTACTCATGTATTCCCATCAATCTGCTGAAGAAGTTTATAGAATTTACTTTCTAAAAAAGTACAGAAAATAGAAATGGTTTACTAGGACCTCCAGATTAGGAGGACAGATCTGGACATAGAAATACTGGAGCACAAGTTAGAGGTGGGTGATGGTCACAGGTGACTCATGTTAACTATTAGAATGTTAAGTATTGTAACGATACAAAAATTACTTTGTATTTTTCAGAAATAAAAATGCCCACAGGAAATGTGTATTGTATGTTTTTATTGCCCGCTGTGATGGTGGTGATGGTGACTCTGAAATGATTCTGGCACATGGAGTCACTGCTCTGCCGTCCTGGACAGCAGGAATCATCCTGAGGTGTCGCAGGCTCCCTCCTGTAATGTATATTGGATTCATTAGACTGGATTACATAATGAAGACAAGTGAATTATTGTGCAAATCTTTAGGTTACTGACCACAATACAGTCCGCTGCTCAGGTAAGACCATATATCCAAAATGTCCACATCAGAAATGTAGTCTGCAGCATCACATGATCTGGACAGATGTTTATCTATATTGCAGTCTTGAACATGTTGAAACAATGTTCAGTCTACAAGTACCTTGATGGGGATCAAGGATCAAGATCATCTGTGCAGCCAATTATATTGGGAAATCCTAAAAGATATTGAAGTTAATAATCCAATTTTGAGGGTGGAGCACAATGTCATTAAGACAATATCATTTGCAATTAATTTATCAGATTTCTACATTATTCACCTGCAATCCTTTGGAACTCCTCCTGGTTCTGTTTGGTTTATCTCCAGGGAAATAGAAAAATTGGGGTAAAAGTTTCAAGGCGAGGCACACTGAGCATCTCCCACATTGTATAGAAAAAATACCGTTTGCATAAATAAAATAAAAAACTGACCGGACCACTATCTACACACAGCACTGCTGCAGATGTGAAGATGGATCAGTTTGTGGATGTGTGTGATGGATGGACGTGAATCAATCGGTACCGATCATAAAGACAACTGGCCGGGCTATGACTGGACATCTGAACGCGATACAAAAAAAAATTAGAATCTCTGTAAATTAATGCGGAAACTCCATCAAGGGGCTCCTCGTCAAACGGACATGCCATGTTCACCTCTGAAATACGGAGTTATGTATAGAAACCTTACTTCGGTAAGACTCTCTGTCTGACAGAACCAGGAAATGAAGCCGCCCGAGCGGCGGTGAAAGGGGGCGGAGTCAGAAGAGACCCTGGGTTTGTGGAATAAAACCTGCTCCCGACCAGGTTATGTTCAGAGAATCTGTTACTGCGGTAACAAACCCAGAGGTTCATGAAACAGGTCAGGGTTACTGCTTGAACCCTGGGTTAACTTACCTCCCTTTGTGAAAATGAAAGTCCTGGTTTTCCCTGATTTCACTGTGAACTCACCCTGGTTTTCCACTAAACCTGCTTTTTGAACGGCCCCACATCACGAAGAGGGGCTAACGAACCCTGAGTACAACCTGTGGTTCTGGGTTGCTTTACCCTGAACTTGGAAACGCAGGGTTTTCAGTTTCACAAACGCTTCTCGGGGTTAGTTTATGTAACCCAGGGTAAGTGACCCGCACTTTAACAGGCACGACACCACTTTAAAAAGCCATCATCGATGGAGCCCAGATTCGACGAGTCACCATGACGACGGATGAGACGCGCTCCGCAGCACTTTATAGCAGTTGGAGTACAGATTTTAATTTATGAATATGAACACCTTGAGGACATTTTCACGGTAGAATTATGGAGGTAAACTGCTTGAATAATAGTTTATAAAATTATTTTATTAGATGCAATCCAGCGGGGGAGAAGCGCACATGTCAACAGCTGAGAACGAAGTTTAAAAACATTGTTCACACAGGTCAGACTTCTGCATCATCTTGTTCGGGATCCTCCTCTTCCTCATTATAACGTAATGACATTGTACAGTAAATAATAAGTGGACGTTCGGCTTTTCAGTTCTTTTATTGCCAACAGAATGCTCTTGTCACACACATAAATGTGCTCTCATCTTTAGGCATTCCATGTTTAATTCTCTGTGTCTTTTAGTCAAATTATACATAATTGATAAAAAGAAAAAGAAAGTAACAGGAAATAGAAGAAAAGAAAGGTGGTCAAATATTTTCTGTTGCCGATTGTTCCTATTGCTTAACATTCTTGTGCAATACAGAGTGACATTTAGCCTCCACTGAAAGATCAACACTTTCTCATCTTTTTTTAACAGAGCAAGCTGGACAGTCCGTCACATTCAATAAACAGATAGATGCTCAGTGAACACCAGCGGTTCATTCAGTGGAATTCATATGCAACTGTATGTTTTGATGTCCTCCTCATGTATTTCCAGCTATTTGTTAAAGTTTATCGAATTCACTTTCTATGAAATACAGACATCAGATAAAAAATGGTTTATTTGGACCTCCAGATTAAGAGGGCAGATTTGAACATACAAATTGTGGAGCACAAGTTAGAGGTGGGTGTTGTTCTCAAGTGAATCATGTTGAATATTAGAATGTTCACCACTGAAACGATCTAAGAAATGACTTTGTATTTGTAAGTAATAAAGATGACCAAATTAAATGTATATTGTATGTTTTTATTGCCCGCTGTGGTGATGGTGAGTTACACAGACTGAAATGATTCTGGCAGATGGATTCTGGCTCTCAGTCTGACAGAACCAGGAAATCAAGCCGCGTGAGTGGCGGTGAAAGGGGGCGGAGTCAAAAGAAACTCTGGGTTTGTGGAATAAAACCTGCTTCCAACCAGGTTATGTTCAGAGAGTCTTACTGCGGTAACAAACCCAGAGGTTCACTTTACCTCGCTATGTGAAACAGGCCAGGGTTACAGCTGTAACCCTGGGTTAAGTTACCTCCCTTTGTGAAACCGAAAACCCTGGTTTTCCCTGATTTCAGGGTTAACTTACCCAGAGTTTCCACTGAACCTGCTTTGTGAGGCTAGCTTCAGAGTCTGTTACTATGGTAACAAGACTAGAGGTTTACTTTACCTCGCCTCGTGACACAGGCTAGGTTTACTCCTGACTCTGGATTAACTTACCTCCCTTTGTGAAACTGAAAGCCCTGGTTTTCCCTGATTTCAGGGTTAACTTACCCAGGTTTTCCACTAAACCGGCTTTGTGACACGGGCCCCTTGTCAGCACAGCCTTTATTATTATTGTTATTGTTGTTTATGTTTTGAAGGTTAATGTGGAGTTTCCCCATTAATAATTAGGACTAAATGCAAACAAAGCTTCAATGGGGGACTCATAGTCGAATGTGGCACTATATTTGTGTTTGTGTTGTGACTCTTGGCTTCACTATCTGCCTTCATGTTTGGCTGACTGTGAAATCTTGAAACTAGTTTTCTCCATGATTTCTTTGTTATGGTTAATATCTGAAGAATAGTTCATAAATGACTGTAACATGGCAGCTTACAAACTTCAGTACCAGAGACTTTAGAAGCGACACTTCCTGTCTCACCCAACATTGCTGTCATTGTCCTGGGAGTGGACACAGGAAGTGGAATTCTCCATGGCGACAACAGAGGGGTGGTGTTGTTGTTTGCTGTTTTCATCAAACCACAATGGAGTCTCTTTTTGAAAATTTTTAATGGCCGTTAGCTGCCTGTAATCATCATACCCATCAATCACATGAGAGAATTTCACTACCAGCTAGGTCAACACAATAAATGATTGACACCTTATAATTTGTCATCTCGTCATTTTCTAGCTTTTTGACTTAACCTTGTCCTTTGCAATTGCCGTTTTTTTTTTTTCTCACTAGACTTCATTGAGCTTGGATGGATTAGCTTTCTTTGGTTGTTAGCATTGATAACATACTGAGTCAGTGAAATGAGCTAACGAAGGATAGGAGCCACAGTACAGAAACAGCAGAGACTAATATCAGCATACACAGTAGCATGCTGTGTATTTTCTTACTGTGTTGTCCTTGGAACGTCTGCTGTCGTCTGTATTAATTTCCTTCCTCTGTTTTCCCCTCCCCTCTCTACAGTCCACTTCAGGCAATAACAATAACATGTCTCACACAGCAAAGTTAATTTAGCACAAACATACGCTGCTGCTCCCCCAGTGTCATATTTTTGTGTCGGTTGTGTCACCTGTTAGTGTTCAGCTAGTGAAATGTGCAGGGATTTGGTGCAAGCGTTCAGCTACCCTCTGCTGTCCCGCAGCCCTTCTGTAATGGATGTCACTCCAGCACGGACTTGTTCCAGGCCGGCTCAGGCCTCACAACTGCTCTAGGAACACCTTTTTTTAACCTAAAAACCAGAAAGACAAGTAACTTATAGAAATGTAAATATTTTATCTGTATGTATATTTATATTTCACAAGCAAAATGTTTTTTTTACTTTTTTGTCTCATGTTTGAGTTGTAGTCCATCACCTCACTAAGTTCTTCAAGTAGATTTTCAGTTAACTAGTAGTAGAGTTTTAACCCCTTTGATGCAAATCCTGTACATGTCAGATTTGCGCAAATCATTACCTACTGATTGCCTCTCATTTTAGAAATCTTTACTCATTTCTCGTAAATAAGGCTTTTATGGTTAATAGAATGAACACAGAATGTGTAGAAACTATGGTTTGCAATATTTCCCCTGTTAATGTAAAGTACTTTTACAACGGCTTCAACAATTATCCATCTATACTGTATATCTGCATGTCGGGCTATTGTGAGGAACTTGTTGACCTACTGAATATCATTGTGGACAATGGGAAGAAGGCAGAGCACCTGAAGGGAACATCATGAAACTTCAGGGAACGCAGCAAGATCTTGCCAAAAAAAAGAAATCCAGACGCTTCTCAATATGAGGTGATTTAATGCTCATAGCAGCAACATGCCACCACAACCAGTTATTTTTACATGTCAAGGGCGTTAAGCAATGAGCTTAACTTCCTTGACATGTTTTTCAAAACATTGCAAGGTGAGACTTTGTAAAAGTTTGCTGTTGATTATGCAGTACTGTTCTTAATAATGAAACTGGATAGAAGAGTGGCCAATGTCCCAAAGAAGGAAGGTATTTATTTTTCAACAGCTCTAAGGGCGATCTTGTTTGAAGGTATATGTTCTACTGAGAACTCTTCTACTTTTGATTGTGTTATATTTACTATGGTTACCGTTGATGATAGAATGAAATGGTGGAAAGAACCTTATTGGTATCACTCTGTCTCTCCTTGTCCCTGTTCTTCTTTGGTTTATTGCTGTTTTTGTGAAATTTTTGCCAGTAGGAGCTAAACACTTCATCAAGCAAACTTGAATGGTTCTGTGACAACAAAAGGGAGGTGATTGGTTTTAAAAGTTAGTCAATATAAAAGAAAAAAAAATCACTAAACTGGATCATTGTGGTAGACCTGAAATGTGAAATTTGTGGTAGACCTGAAGTTGCGTCTGGTGTTTGTTTCCTGAAGTTAACCGTCTGTTGGGCAAATCGTTGAATTGTGATAGTAAGGAGTTCCAGTAGAGATGGACAGGTTGGTATTCCTCTCATTCCTTTCATTTGCTCACACTTTCCCACAGCTCAGATTTCATGAAACCGACATCTTCTTCTCTCTCTGGCAGGTTCTGTCTTTTTGTCTCCTTCATTTTCTTAATTAACTGCATCTTTTCTTTGAGTGTCTATTACCCGTCAGTTCAGTGTCTTTTCACATCCCTGTCCCATCTCCACTCCCTTGACGTGACTTCCTAGCATGACTTCTCTGAGACTTGGAGGAGACGGGAGAGACTTGATAGTCGTGTGACTGAGTGCTTCACATTGCAGGAAGTAAAACGTAAGTGTTTCACTGCAGACCCTGACATCATGTCACTGTCAGCATGGAAGACAAGTAGGTCTTCCTCAAGGCCCTTGACTTAAATCTGAAAATACTGCTCACATCCACACCCTGGAATACACCTTCCTGTCCAATTAGTCATCAGAGTGGTAATTCTAGATTAACGACATAGAAAGTATTTGTTACATTTGTTTCACTTTTTATGCTTATTGTTTTATCTTATTTAACATGAACTTTTGTTGTTTTTAGATTTTGTTCAAGAAACTCAATAGGTCCTAACTATTGACCTCAAACCGTCCTCCGCCATCAAACACTTGAGACCTCCTCATGACAGGTTTTGCCTTTAGGATATAGGTGTGCTCATAGTATCCAAAAATACATTCCCATTATCAGATTGTTTCATTTTAGTGTTCTTCAGTAGCTTGATGAGGTGACTGTCAACATCCAATGAGTTTTTTATAAGAAAACAAAACAAAAATTGTGACATGTCACATTTATCTTTGTACCCAGCATAGGACACGTAACTAGATATGTGTTTTGTTTCTGGATGTCCTGAACAAATGTCTGGTGTTTTACTTTTTTTTCCTCAAATACTGATGTTTTCATTCCGGTTAAAAACTATTATGTTTTAAGTTTGAATTCTTGATATGGTGGCCGAAGAACCTCTGTATTCATGAGGCTGTTAGAAAATCTGATGGTGCTGTATTAATTCATGACAAATAATTTGCTACCCTTAGATTTTTATTTTCTTCTGCTCAATATATATACTGGACAGGACATTTCTGGGTGTCGAGACTCAGTTTCTCGATCCAGTACACCCAAATAATTTTTCATAAAAACTCACAATGTGTAAATTTTCTGAATCTTGGAAACCTGCTATGTAAACAGATACTTGTGCTGCAACATCAAAAGCAAAGAAAAGTACAATCAATAAAGAAAAGGTCTGAATTCATCCAACATTCATTCATTCATTAAAATATGTCCAGATTTTCTCTAGCACTGATTCTCATTATTGGCTCAGGTGGTAGCTGTGGTGGTAATTATCAGGTTGAGTTTGTTAATACTGATGGTTTTTGTTCATGTCCTCAAAACGATGATATGATCTATTGTGAATGTTGAAAAGCACACGTTAACAAATCGACTGTTGCTGTCATTCCAAAAATAGTGTGAGACGAAGAAACTAATCAACAGTCAGTGTGCTTGGAAATCATAAAGCTGCTTTGATTCCACTGATATAAGTAGATTTTGTTTGAGTGTGCTGTAAAGTGGTGACGTGACCAGATGTAGGAGCCAAAACTCATTCATTTGAGGGACTGATTGATGTTTATTGATGTTTAGGTTTCTGTTCGACTGATTGAATGAACAGCTATTACTGTACTTTAGAAAGTTTAATACTGAATCCAACAGACAGGAACGTTGTTGTTCTTAGTTTGATGAGGTCAAGGCTGCTCTGAGCTGCAGCTTCGCCTTCAGGCTGAAGGGAAACTATTTCTGTGATGCTGCAGAGGCAGCGTTGTGTTACTCTTTGATACGTTTGGGGGCACAGAGGGGTGACCTGTAATTATGTGTGTGTGTGCGTGTGCGTGTGTGTGTGTGTGTGTGTGTGTGTGTGTGTGTGTGTGTGTCTAACATGCTGGCACTTGTATGGTAGGTTCATCCCCACGTCAATCAGCTGACCCCTCTGTGTCTCTCCTACTAAAGGTGGGGGCTTCTTCTCCTGAAGTCCTGATACATTTAATGTTAGCTGCTAACAGCCGATATGCTGTCAGTTTGAATTGTTTTGCATTACTTAAATTCCTTAAAGGTTGGGACATGCTTAAGTCATGAGCATATTGTACTATATAACTTTATTAGGAAGTGTTGAAAAACCTGGCATTCATTCAAGATGGTAGAACACAGTAGCCATCTTTATTGTCATGTCCATCCTAAACATGCTCACTACAACATGTTGTAAAAGGATCGATGGCGGTCAGTGAGGAAATCAGATGTCCGTGGAACATCTCAGATTGAAACATTAGAATTCAGTCAGTTAATGAAGCACCACAACATCCCTGAAACCTTTAAAACGCCTGCCGTCAACATTCATATATTCAAAACTCCATGCTGGCACTGAACCCTGAAATACAGCAGGTGTTGAATTGCTTTCTCCCTAACACTTCCAGAATATCTACCATGTGACAAAACAAAGCACATTCTTCAGAGGGCTCAATGCTCACAAGCAGCTTATGGCAATCCCTGTTCTTTAGTTAGCTTTACAGCTGTGTTCTATGGGTGACATGACTGAAGGCAGTTTCCTACAGGTGAGTCTGGCCTATTTCTGAAGGTAGCAGTCTCACACTGACAACAGAGAAATGACTGTCATATACCTGTAGCGTTATGGTCAGTGTTTTTTTTTATCCTGTAACTTTTGCTATTATTAGCAGCTTCTTCTGTGTCACATTTCACACAGGGTGCCTTCAGTAAATAAAATTGTATCCTGCTATAATCACACCCTGCTATTACAGAGTATTGCAAAAGACCTTTCTGGTAAAAACAAAAATAACACAAAACTGACTCATTATGATGCTGATGGTGATGATTATTACTTATTATGTTATTATTATTATTATTATTATTATTATTATTATTATTATTATTATTATTAATAGTAATAATAATAATAATAATAATAAACATTAATTTGTATCAATACGGACAAGCAAGTCTTAACATTACAAGCAGTAAAACTGCTACCAGGTGAAGGAGAGAGAGAATTAACACACACACATGCACAGGTAGAGCAGCGGGCAGCTCCTGCTTGGTGTACCCCAATGAGCAGCGTGTAGGGGTAGCGATTCCTTGCTCAAGGGCACCTCAACAGTGCTCCGGAGGTGAACTGGCACCTCTTTCCTGCCAGCTCACACTCCAAATATTTTGGTCCACATGGGCCTTGAACCAGCCTCCCTCCAGCACCTAGTCCAAGACCTAGTGGACTGAGCTACTGTCATGTGGACTAATAGGAAGATTTCTGTTAAATATCTAAATGTTTGGGGTGAAGTCAATTATCCATCAACACTGTGTGGAAACGTCAGGTTTCTCAGGGTGAGCACAGTGTTGAGTCATTCCTGTCAGATCACGAAAAGTTGTCACTGTCAGCGCTGAGCAACACCTGATTCAATCCAGCGACCTTCAGATAATCAACATAAATACTACATTTGACACCACGAGGCTGTCAGCTTTCACCAATGAACCCACAAAAATTTTACCATCTGGTACCCACTCAAACTGCTTGGTGCAAAGTACTCAAAACGACGGCAATTCAAAGGTGTAATAGACGCCAGCACAACATTCTGAGCCTTTGCTGCACAATCTGAGCCCTGGCTGCAGTGACACACACCCACTCTCACACATGGCTTTTCATAAAGATGACTTCACATCGCAGAAAGCCGACCAAACTTGATCCTTCACTCTTGTACAACAATGGCAGTCATTGAGGAGTCTGACTCACGAGGTTAATCTCTCCACGAGTTCCTGTCAGAGGGATCCTCCACAGACATCTCTCAATGTTCATATCACAAATGAAGCGCAGCCTCACTTTCTTTTCATTATAAGAAGTAGACATACTTTGACATTTTGATTAATTCAGGTTTCATTTTGAGCCTTTGAGCCAGCTTCACTCTGACCTGAGTTTAACTCTCTCGAAGCAAGAATGCGTGTGATATTTGTTTTTCATTTTCAGAACGTGCTTTGTGTAAGTTTCAGCTTTACAGCTTGTTCATATCAGATCTCTCCCCATCCGGGAAAAGTCCGTCAAACAGATTCCAGGTCAGATAACTCCAGTGAGATTCCTAATCTCAGTCCGTTCAGGTGATGTAACTGGATCTGTCACTGGTTCAGTTGTTAAAGACGAGAGGAGGCCCAGCTTGAGTCACCTCCTCTTCTTGCACTGACCTGAGCTTATCTCCATTAAACCTTTAAAGTGCAGGAGCACATCAACAGGGGTTAGGAGAAATGATTCACGCCTCAAACATTTGTCTTGTTATAACATTTTTGCCTTCTGTAATTTTTTTAATTTATTTTTGCTCTGGCACCTTTTAAGGCTACATGTTTGCTACCTTGATAAGTCATGAGTTCACAATGTGAGTGATGCCATCAATGCAGGGTGTGTGTGTGTGTGTGTGTGTGTGTGTGTGTGTGTGTGTGTGTGTGTGTGTGTGTGTGTGTGTGTGTGTGTGTGTGTGTGTGTGTGTGTGTGGTCCTTGTATACTACATTCAGGTGAAAAAAAACAGCAACAATTGCAAAAGTATTTTTAATGTTATATCTGGATTTTTGTTGGCAGCTTTTTTCTTTTGGCAGCCCAGAACACAGTGTGCTGATGAAGAATACAAAGAATGATAAGTGTGTGTGTTATCTATAAAGATATTTAATCCGTTGACACAAGAGTAGCCTTTATTAGAACATTTTTGTACAGACTGTGGAAAACTTATTGTGTGTGGTTAGTTTCAGCAGTTGAACCGTCGTTTGTCCTGAGAACCATCTAGAAGCCTGAGAGTAAAACGAGTTGCTGCTCGAAATTGTTACTACCTTTGAAATAACAATATAAAAACATTTGCCATAGAAACATTTTGAAAGTTTTCATTATGGATTTGTTTTCAAATCTCAATTTTCTTCTCACTCATCAGTAATGTGTTTGACATTGAATGAAGCAAAAGACTTAAATTTTGCATCTCCAGTTTCAGTTCATCTTCCTCTAGTGACACCTTCATTCATCCAGTCTGTATTAAATGTCTCTAAATCTATCAGGAGCAGAAGGGGAGTTGTTACTGGGAGATGTTTATTTGCTGACTGGTTTCCTGCAATGGTAAGCAGTGCAGCGGCCTGCACAGCCCCATGGTGTCCCACACTGACACAACCCTAAATCCCACTCCCTATCCTTTAAGCAGGGAGCTGACCATCTGTTCCAGGCGCTGCCACACAGAGTCCAATCTCTCAGACAAGGAAACACACTAACATTCACCACAGTAAACACCTGCCGTTCGATTTGAGCACTATGGGGGTTTCAAACAGAATCCTGTGGAGGTTAAAAATATGATGCTTGTTTTTGACTTTGTCATGTAGGTGTGTGTCTGTGTTTGGATAAAGCAGAGGTCCTGTGTGTGTTTGCTGAGGCGACACATGGCAGGAGAGATTGGCCATGGGGCGACAGGAAATTACCAGGAGTTCAGCATTGTGTGATTGCCCCGCTGGAGTGCTTTTATTTGTGATCCACTCTGCGCTCCAGCTTTATGTGTCCCTGTTCCATTTCCTGTTTTTACAGGATTTCTTCTGTGGTTCTGCAGCTCATTCGGTTTGGAAGTTGAGAACTCAGATCCATTTTTTCTGATTTTTAGGATCAGGTTAAATTACAGGGACTTAGAATGATACATATAGAGTGCTTGTTTTAATATAAGGAGATGCAGCAGAAGAGAATTTTAACAGATTTGAAAAGACAAGTGAATTCACCAGAAACACTTAAGTAATTGAGTTATTTTCTTTGTCTTTGTCAAAACTGATTTCCTCATAGGTTCATACTCCCATCATTTAAAAATGAACATTATTGATCATAAATAGACATAAGAGGTAATGAGTTACGTCTGCGGGGTGGTTGGGCTCAGCATCAGCTATGAGATGAGGAGCACAGAGTACAGCTATTACTCCTTCATGATGAAAGGAGTCAGTGTAGGAGGTCCAGGTCACGTCTGTTTGAAGGTTTTTTGGCCATCTTCAACTGGGATAGAACCAAGACTCCTCCTGAGGTTCACACACACAGGAAAACATATGAAACAAGAAGCATTGTACGTTTAAAAAGTCTCAATGACACATTGACGATGGGTGGAAAGAAAATAATCATGAAATGAAAGCATCAGTAACACATCAAAGCACATCCCATAATGGTTGATCCAGCTGGTCAAACACTAGACCGGAATGAAATTTGGGTCAGACAACAAATAGGGATTCATCTGTGATTCTATTTAACTGATTTGAATGTGCCTGTTGTGTTACCGCCTCTAGCATTTAAAGTGCCAAAGATAACCCTGATTGTTCTCCTCTGAAGGGAATACGGGCCTTCAGTTGATGAAGTGAACAGCAAACGCAGTGTAATGGTAGATCTCTGCATTGCACAGAGTCAACTGGACTTTAAGCAGAAGCTTGAATATATTTTCCATCCGGGAAGCTTCTTCACTTCTGAACTAAAGAAGCAAACACAGTTCACACTGGTGTCCAGTTAGTTTAGCGGACGTGATCTGCTTGCAGTCTGTTGATCATACATTCTTTGCAAATTGTATTATTGTGGTGATGGCTGCTGGAAAAATGTCCTATTGTAGAACCCATTCTGGTGTGTGTGTGTGTGTGTGTGTGTGTGTGTGTGTGTGTGTGTGTGTGTGTGTGTGTGTGTGTGTGTGTGTGTGTGTGTGTGTGTGTGTGTGTGTGTGTGTGTGTGTGTGTGTGTGCGTATTACCATTGACCCACCACAGAACCCATGTGAGGTTCACTTAATCAAGTGTTTGTGCTGAACTGTGTAAAGCTCATTGATAGAGCTGGAGTCACAGAGGAGCAGCTCAGTCATCAATCCCCTCTTTCTTCCATAATGTGTAACCCCCCCCCCCCTCAAGATGTCCCCTCGCTGTGGATTAATGAGGGAATTTGTCAAAAGCCTGATTGTGTGTTTAGTGAAGAAGATGGCAGCTGTGGATCTTGGCGTGTGTCTGTGTGTTAATATTAATCCCGTAGATCCTGATGACTTCTCCTTTATGGGGATGCAGGAAAATCATTTTGGCCTTCAGTAGATTACATAACAGCACATGATGTCTGTGTCATAATCTCACAAATGGCGTAATCTGGATTGCAGAGGGCTGTGACGGGTTTAGATTCACTAGGTAGTTTAAGTCTGTTTCTGTTACAGTTTCAGTAATCCAGTACCATATATTTCTAATTCTTTGTTGTTCTTTTTTTTAAATGTATAATTATATTATGTGGAGCATTTTTCCTGAAACAAGGCACATTTGTAATGTTTAACCAGTTGTAAAGGAACTGACCGAACTTCCTCTACTTTTGCTTTGCAGAGGTGATGTCTTGAATTGGTGGTGTCTCCAGCCCACCAAAGGACGTGTCAGTGCCAGGCTGCTGCTGATGGGAACTCCTGCTCCGCCATGAGTCACCGTGATGGCGTTGGTGGCATGGGAACCCTGGGCCGGCGGCAGCGCTTCGAGAACTCCGAGTTCACTGTGCGCATCTACCCAGGCAGCTTGGCTGAGGGCACCATCTACTGCCCCATCAGTGCTCGCAAAACCACCACAGCCGCCGAGGCCATCGAACGCGTCATTGAACGCTTGCAGCTGGACCGCACCAAATGCTATGTCCTGGCTGAGGTGAAGGAGTTTGGTGGGGAAGAATGGATTCTGAACCCTTGCGACTGTCCCGTTCAGAGGATGATGCTCTGGCCCCGGGTGGCATTGGAGCATCGTTCGCTGTCCGGTGGTGAGGATTACCGTTTCCTCTTAAGGCAGAAGAACCTGGATGGTTCGATCCACTATGGCGGCAGCCTCCAGATGTGGCTGCAGGTAACGGAGGAGCGCAGGCGCATGATAGAACGTGGACTTCTGCCACAGCCTGATTCTCAGGGCGACCATGCGGATTTATGCCACCTGCCGGAGCTGAACGAGCGCTCGCTGCTGGACAACCTGCGCTCACGTTTCCGCCAGGAAAAGATCTACACCTACGTTGGTAGCATCCTCATTGTCATTAACCCCTTCAAATTCCTGCCCATCTACAACCCCAAGTATGTGAAGATGTATGATAATCATACGCTGGGAGATTTGGAGCCACATATTTATGCTGTGGCGGATGTGGCTTACCATGCCATGCTGCAAAGAGAGAGTAATCAGTGTATTGTTATATCTGGGGAGAGTGGCTCTGGGAAGACACAAAGCACAAACTTTCTTATTCATCACCTGACGGCGCTCAGCCAGAAAGGTTTCGCCAGCGGAGTGGAGCAGATTATCCTGGGGGCGGGTCCTGTACTAGAGGTAAGCAAAAATGTTTAATTCTTAGTTGTGAAATTGTTTGAAAATGTGTTCAGACAGACATGCTTTAACAACTTCCTGTTTGTGTTTGTCCCTGCTGAAATACTCAAGACAACTCGCAGTGAATGAGATTCTCATGTTAGATTTCTAACGTTAGTTGCACAACTGTTCTGAGCCCAGGCTTGTTCTGGTTTGGTAGAGTCGTCTGCTCCCATCCAGAGTTTTATTATTCGCCCCACAGAGCATCTCTCTGTCTGCAGCCAGTGGCCGTTCGGTGGTGACAGTCATTGGTTCGTGTTTGTATGATAGTGACCATTTGCTTCCCGTACAATGGAAAGAGCAATAAATAGCCATCCAGTGATTATGAAGGAAACTGGTTGTTTTCAGAACATTGAAGTCATGCCACTCATCATGCCTGTTACTGCATTCCCCTGAACAGTCTGTGACACACACGCACGCACGCACGCACGCACGCACGCACACACACACACACACACACACACACACACACACACACACACACACTCAGACACACACAAAGATATACACAATTTAAGGCAATGTTGACTCCTTATTGTCCATAGTGTTGTATTTTTAGTTAAGTTGCTTAATATCTCAGCTGTTTGTTTGAGTCACTCACAAAGAACAGGGCAGTCCCTTCAGAAATGCATACATTTCTTTTTGGTATTTCATCACTTGTGTATACTCAGCCTTGACTGTGAAAAATGTGTTCAATGTCCTCCCCACAAATAATTCATGGTGTGTTCTAAACTACTGTACCGGAGGTGTCAGTTTTTAATTATGTATTCCAGTCAGAGCTCCATCATTCTTTTCAGATCCACCCTTGTGACACAATCATAAAATATTTCATATGTTCTTGGAACCAGTGTCAAAAGTTGAAATTGCCAACTTAGAAGTCAAGTTCAAAGGTAATCAGTGAGACAATGATCTTCACAACCAGTAGCTGCACACAGGTTTATTGTCCTCGGTTCAGCAAACACAGCTTTCAGGAATGCCATTCATCGGTTTGTCTACAGAGTTAATGGATAGCAGAGTGGGTTCATTCTGGACGCAGTAACACGAGTGAGTCGTTTGGAGTGCAAAGGAGCAGCATTTAATTGTTGACACAGGAAGATTGCATATCTGTTAGCTGGGGATTGATGCCTGTGATGACCTGTGTTGTAGAGCTACTGCAGAGGGAGACAAGAGAGGAGTGGAGGAGGAAGAGGAGTCATTACCTCATAGGATTACTCCATCTTTATTTCATGTTCAGCTGTCAGTCCAGGGAAACGTCTGGTTGTATTTCAACACAGGATTTTGTTGCTGACAAGAAGTGTAGTTAGGAAAAGGGGAAGGTCTGCTTGACTCGAGTTAATGTTCTCTTCATTAAAGTGTGAAGGGCGATGAATTTAACCTGGACCATTTAACATGGGCTGTTCAACTCCGGGAGGGTCATTCCTTGTCTTCCCAAGTTGCTTGTGTGGGATACGTTATGAAACCTTTAATCCATTCCATCAATCTCCAGAAGTTCCTGAGGAAAAGAAGAAAACCACCAGTAGTGACGTGTAGCTTTTCTGGAAGAACTGTGATGCTAATAATCGTACCAACGGTAGTCCAGATTCTAAGGGTAGGCTTTCACAGTCAAGCGGACGTGTTACGATAATCAGACTGTCATGGACTATTGCTTACAGGTTCAGTTACATAATACAAAAACAGCCCTAGTCAGCTGTTCACATTCTGGTCACACTTTCCTTCGGTCATCTTCTTGAAGACGAGACGACTGTAATCGTCTCACCTTCAGCCACATATCTGCTTTGCCGATGGAGGCAGGCAATTAGGAAAGACCAAGTCCCTTAAATTGCATGCTTTTGGAGGTGGGAGGAAGGTGGAGAACTAGGAAAAAAAACCCCATACACTCAGGGAGAACATACCAACCCTAGACACAAAGGAATCGAACCTGGAACCACTGTGCCACCCTTATTTTGACAGATCTGTTGAAGTACTCTAACCATAGGAGTACAGGATGGGATGCATACTGACACATTAGTTGGATGCTTTCTTGGAAGATGTCTGAAGGATAGGTCATCTTCAGAGGAACATGTAATTAGTTTAAGGACTACCCCGACTCATCTGTAAATATTATCTCAGTAGATTTGTCTGGTTGCTTCCCTGGCTTCCTTAAAATGGTTATTTAATTTTATTTAGAAACTGAAAGGCAACTCATCTCAGACTTTTGGGTGCTGTTTCTGACTTTTTAAGCTAATAAAACAACTTTGACTGTTCACCCTCAGGTCAAAAAGTACAATACCAGAACAGAACAGTTGTTATCTGCCGGCTGTCAGGTGTAGGGTGAAATTCACCCAGAAAACTAAACTGTATGGACATTTTCTTTTTTAAAACTCCTAATAGTGGATATCACTTACAAGAAGTCTGTTTGGAGACCAGCCAACAGCTGCAGCTATGCATTGAGGTCTTGACAACCCCTGTCACTAAAGTGTTCCAATTAATAAAACTCAGCTCAAGGGAGATGAAAACATAAACCATGAGCACATTTTGCGCTGGTCAGATAACCAGAGGAAGTTACAGTCAAGCATGGCTAATCTTAATTTAGGGAAATCACAGATGTGGCAGGCTTCATTTTAAGGGTTCAGGTTGGAAGGGGAGCTTTACTTCTGTCTGCGTTTGGACTTCAAATGAACCTGAATGAAGGAAAGTAGGAGACGTGAAATATGACAAATGTTCTGTTGATTCTGTTGATGCTCTTATCTGCTCTCTGTAATGCCTCACCGTGTTTACCTTCTTGTGCCAGATACGACAGAAATTGACATTACGCCACAAATTCCTCTCGCTACATACTTTGTGTTATCTTCTGTTGCCTCCAGGCCAACATGGGACATGGTATGTAGGAAGGTTTGACCTATTCTCATGAATGCAGTGACATTCATAGAAAATGTAAACCACTATTCAGCACTGCTTTTAATTTAAAGCACTCTAGTTGCTAGCATGTGCATTCTAACAAGACAGACTGTCATTAGCCGAATTAGCTATGAAGGAAAGCCTTTAGGTATGATTCTCCATCTGACCTCCATTTGTTTGATCTCATCAATAATGATAGGTTTCTGCAGCCAACTGTCTTTGTGAGTCTTTGTGAGATGTCAGTAGCATGAGCCTTCTTTGTGATGCATGTGGTCACATGACCGTTGGATTAAACACAAATCAATGACACGTCTATATTATACATGGTTTGGAGATGGATCCTAAGTGGTTTTTATTTATTTTCTCATCTGTGCCTTTCTTGTACTAACTAGTCATTATGTGCTGTTTAACTCCCACTTAGGTGTTCAAATCCAGATGTTAGCCTGTCAAGTCTTGCGTTTTTCAGATGTACATGACAGCTGTAGAATGAACGTTCTAAATAGGTATGATAATGAAACATCTGCTTAAATACAATATCACTGGGGTATCCTGGTAGCCTAAAGGTTAGCATAACTGCTAATGACCCCTTACACTCTCATCTCAAACTCACGTCTCTGATGCATCTGGTCCAGAAAGAATCCTTCAACCCAATTCACTCTAGAATATTTATAAAATGTCACAAGTGAGGATTAGGGCTGTATGGGAAAAGTATTTGATTAACGTGATATTCAGGTGATTTTATAGCACCAGTAAGGCACCTGTGCATCACAATGTGAGCAGAAACTAGCATGTTGTTTGCTATTTGTCTTGACACTGATGAAAGCAGAGACCACACACAGGAAGCATGGTCATTTGTTTTTACATGTGTGCAAAATGACATGTTCAGATGAGCTCAGCTGCTTTTTGTTGTCCCCTGGGGTGGAGAGGGAGAGTATGGGAATACGTCACCCCCCTCTCTCTGACAGGGCATCTTAGGGATCTGCTTTCTGTGGGCAGCCGGGTGTCACTGGGTATAAAGGACCACAGCTGATGGGCCCCGCCCCTCAGGCCACCCTGATCCGCTACCGTCAAGAGACGGGAAAGTGCTCCCTTTAAAGACTGTACAATCGTATGTTTACAGCAGGTACCGTTTAACATGTTATGTCACGATTGGCCAATATTACCCACAAATCCACACAACTAAAATGAAACTATATAGAGTGGTGGGTAAGTTATTTAAGAAGGTTTATTCATAGAAAACATTCTACATTCATGTATTGCAACAGTGCTTTGCCAAATATAAATATCACAAATTTTTCACCTATTAATTTTGTGATTGAACAGATGAGACTGAGGTGAGTCTCAAACATCTTGTCATTTCACACTAAGGCTAACTTTGTCAGATGCTGCACTTTGTCTTAGTGGGACAAAATGATTGAGGTTAGTTATGTTTGCTGATGAGGTAGACCAAGCATGAAGTTGATTTTTCCAAAATGAACTTGTGATAATACTGAGTAAAGCTCAATGTTTAATAAACAAGTATGTTTTTTTGGCGTCTTTCAACCTCATTACGTTTCTGTTATGGCTTCAACAAGTCGTCACCCCTTGGGAATCTGTTTTTGCTGAAAAAGCTTTGAGGGAACCCATTCGTACGCCAGCTCAAACATGTGACCAGCAAATGTTCAGCTGAAACAAAAACAGCTTAACGAGGCGTGTAGCAATTTCCAAACCAATAAGTCTCTGAGAGGCTGACGACGGGGCCTTCCTTTGTCAGATGTGCTTCCAGGCAAAAATCACCACAATACAAAAAAAATATGTTTAATCCTTTATTAACGACAAAAGAATAATCAACTTATAAAAACTGTTCACAAACTCATATAAGTGATCACAAAGTCGTAGCAATAAAATCGTTGCGTCATGTGTTGCGTTTTGCATGTTGCAGTGGTCAACAAAAATACGGCAACCCCGCTCACCCTCTCTCCTCCACACAGGTGAGAAGGTGCCCCATTTAACCTATACTAATGTTCACGGCCACATCTATTTGACCTAGTTATTCCGTCAATGAAATAACAGTGTCTACATACCTCCATTGAGAAGACTGTGAGACCTTGAGAATTTCTGAAACTCGGTTGGCAACGAAGACTTTGAACCTGGAAGTCTCATTCTTGATGTATTTTAACAAAACACAGAATTGTGAAGTACCATGTGCAACTCCTCCACAAGACATCCATGCGGCTTGCCATAGTGGCAGCAATGAGCTCCATATGAGGGATGGTAACCGACTTACCATCTTCACTTGCCATCTTCACTTGCATCACAGAAATGGTGCAGCTTTGCCGTAGTTGTTTCTCCAAAGTCTGGTGGTTTCAGGCATCTCATGATGTTAAAATTCTCTAGATGGCACAGTTCCTGCAACCAAGTTATCCATCCATTAGCAACCGATTCAGGTACGATGTCATCCCAGCCAAGTGATTTCCTGCACAGGTCCCTTAAGATTTTCTTGGCAGGCAACACAACAGGGCTCAGGATTCCAAGGGGTTCGAAGATGGAGCTGACAGTTGAGAGAATTTCTCTCCTGGTGAGTGGTCTGTCCTTAATGATGATCTTGAACTTAAAGCCGTCAGACTGAATGCACCATTCCACACCAAACACTCTCTCCAACGGTAACTGATCCTGATCCAGGTCCAATCCTTTCATGTCCTTGGCTCTGTGACTTTCAGGTATTACAGCCATAACCTCACGTCTGTTGCTTATCCATTTCCTAAGCTGGAAACCACCCTTCACACAGATGGAGAGAAGGTCATGATAAAGAGATACAGCTTTGTCTTCTGAAGGCACAGACACCAGACAATCATCCACATAGAAGCAATGTAGGACCTTATAAATCACCTCTTGGCTGAGCTGTTCTTTATTATCTTCTGCACATTTCCTGAGAGCAAAGTTGGCGCAGCTGGGAGATAAAGCTGCCCCAAAGAGATGCACCTACATCCTAAAGAATTCTTGATTTAAATCTCCATCAGGCCACCAGAGAAATCTCAAGAAATCGGCATCTTCAGCTGGCACCCTTACCTGGTGAAACATGGATTCAACATCTGCCATGATCACCACTGGTTCTTTTCTGAATCTGGTCACCACCCCGATCAATGAACTTGTCAGATCTGGTCCCTGTAAGAGCTGAGCATTAAGAGATGTTCCTTGGAAACTTGCTCCACAGTCAAAGAGAACTCTGATCTTCTTCTTTGTTGGGTGGTAAATGCCATGTTGGGGGATATACCAAACCTTGCCATTGTAGCGTTCCAACTCATCTTCAGGCACCTTTTATGCATAACTTTTGGCAACCAGATCATTCATAAATGCTGTGTAATCTGAATAGAACAATGAGTCCTTCAAAAGCCTCTTCTTCAAGTACTTGGCATGTTGTTCCACAATTATCCTGTTATTTGGCATGCTGACTTCCTCATTCCTGAATGGTAAGCCGATCTGGTAATGGCCATTCACTCGCTTTGTTGAGTTTGTAACCAAGTCCATAAACCTTTGATCCTCTCTTGACATACCAGGTTGCTCAGCCATACTGCATTCAGGGAAATCCATCTTGAACTGTTGCTGCCAAAGTTCATCCAAATTCACAACTGACACTCTGTTCACTGACAACTCTGGCTGCTCAGAATCCATTGCTTCCTCACTTTCTACCTTCAGAGGTCCATTCACAGTCCATCCCAGCATCGTCCTGATAGCATAGGGTCCTCCATTTACACTGTGAATGATTTGCAATGGTTCCAAGGCCTTAGGAACATTAATTCCAATCAACAGTTCAATCTCTGCATCTATTTCACGCAAACAAACTTGTTTTAAATGAGGCCATCCCTGAAGATCCCTCTGTCTTGGAATATTCCCACTGTGGACAGGCATATGTTCCTGTGTGAAAGTCTTGGGCAGCACGCAGAAATTGTCATATTTTAAGCCAGCCACCTCCAATCCTGACACAATATGGCTGTTCACCACCTTTTCTTGGCCCATGGTCCACAAAAGAATACGTGTCTTCTTTCCACTGAGGCCAAGCTTGTGCATTAGTGCCTCTGTGCATAATACTGCCGTACTTCCTTGAACCAAAAAGGCATACGTGGTAACAGTTTTGCTGCCCTTTTTTGACTTAATTTGTACAGGAACTATGGGAAGTTTACAATCATGATCACCAGCCCCAGTCAGACCACTTGACACTAGGGTGCTGTCCACTGTTATCTATAATTTCTTTTTTGCTTGTTCAGAGTCCTTAGCTTTTTCCTTTGGAGGAATATGAAGAATAGTTGGATGAAAGAGACCTCACTTTGCACAAGAAATCCGTTTTCTGAAGTCTTTGCTGATGTGTCCTGTACACAAACAGCCAAAGCAGACACCTTTTTCTCATAAGAAGCCAAACTTCTCTTTGTGGGTTCTTCTCTCCACCTGAGGACACAAATCCAATGTGTGTCCACCTTCACAACAAAGACACGTCCTCCTTGCAGCTTGAGGTTGTTCCTTCTCTTTGGTTCTGGGCTGAATTTTATTTCCCACCGGAGCTACCGTGATGGCAAAGCCTGTTTCTTTTCATCCCTGTGCAAGGCTGTTGCTTGAGTTTGTTCACACATTTATTTAATGTTGCTGAATGAACATCCTGGATATTTCCAAACACTGGGTCAGTTAAGATTTTTACTTGTCTCTCAAAAAAATTGGTGATGTCACTGAATGTAGGTCTCTGATTGTGCCTGTCCTGCAAATCACAGGCTACAGTTCTCCACTTACCTCTGAATTTGTAAGACAACTTCCTTATAATGGCGAGCATATTGGAAGGCAGATGTAGCTCATGCAAGTATTCCACCCCTTCATGGCATTAGAGCAACTTCTGAGGAAAAGACTGTAGTCTTGGAAAGCCTTTACGTCCTCTGTTTTGATGGAAGGCCAAGACAGAACCCTTTCCATATATGCAGAAGCTACTTTCTGCTCATTTCCAAAATGCTCCCTTAGTAGAGCTTTAGCCTTAACATAGCCTCTCTCTGGGTTCAAGTGCTGGCAGATTGTAACTAGTTGCTTAGGATGTTCTCTAGTGTACTGCTCCAAGAAATAGAGTTTGTTGCTGTAGTTTTCAGTGTTTGTTTCCACACAATTCTCAAAAGCTTTAAGAAATGCATGATATTTTAATGGATCACCATCAAAAATTGGGATCTCTCTCTTTAGTAACGATGAGAGGCATTGGTGTTGTATCAGAAGTGTAGTTTTTTCATTTTGCTTTCTCAGAATTCCCAGCATATTGTTTTGATCCTCATTTTGTTATCCAAATCCAGCATTCCTTACATCTCCAGTTTGAGTTTGGGTGTTCTCATTAGCATTGTAATTCACTCAATATTGTTTGGGTTTGTTAAGTGACACAGGCTCAGAATGGATGAAGTCAGGTGCAGTTTTCTCCTCAGGCCTTGCTCCTTGGTCCATATAATCATGTTTAATTTCCTTTTGTTTCAGTGACATTTGTGGAATAAATGAATTTGCACTAGCATTGAAAGCTTTTTGGTTTGATTTTCCTTTTTCCAGGTAAGAGTTCATTCCATCAGAACGCTTGTATAAGGAACCCTTTCCACTTAGAATGCTCCGAGATTGTAAAACGTTTAACTTAGCCATGTGCACTGCAATATCTTCATCCAATTTAAACTGCTCTTTCTTTCTCCTCAGCTGTTCCTCTTGTTCTTCTAGCTCCTGTTTGTTCTTCAGAAGTTTCTGTCTTGTCATTAAAGCTGCCAAGTCAGCCTCAGTCTTAAGACGTGCAGAAGAAGCAGTTGAAAAAGCTGACTTTCTTCCAGTAGAGGAGTTTTTGCTTCTCCCATTTGATATACTGTCACTTGGTTGTATGTTGTCTTGCATTTCCTCTGTCATGATTATGGACATAGCCTGAGTTGGTGTTTGGTGTTCATCCTCTGTTGGATAATGAAGCAGTCCTTCTCTAATTGCAGCAGGATCTGAATGTCCAAAGTTTTGTTGTAGTACCTCAGATTCACTTAGCCACTTTTTAACCTCTTCTTCAAATGTGTTACTGTATTCCGTGATGCTGGCAAACCATTCATTTTGTTTGCTTTGTTCATCCTCAGGCAGCAGAGGAATAAACACATTATGTGATGTGATAGCATTTTCACAAAGTTGAATTAAATTCTCAAGATGAGGTTGAACATGTGAGACATTTTCCCTGCTTTTCATAAGTGTTTTCATTTCAGGTATGAGCCCTTTTATTTTATTCACAGTGATTTTGCGTTCATGCTTTTCGATTTTATTTGCCCAGGCCTTGACTGTGAGTTTAGTTTCTCTTTTCCCACACTCCATTTCAACACCAGCTATTCGTTTCACTCATTTTCATAAGTTTCACTCTGACTTTTTTTTCAGTTTGTACCTTTTCGATTTATTATTTATTTATTTTATTCAATATATTGTTTGTGCATTTAAACCACATCCACAGACGAAAATGAGGTTCATCCAGTAATCATCATCCCACACAGCAGCAGCGCAGCAGCAACGTCAGAGCGACAGAACGGAGGTTCACACTTTCATTAGATGGAGATAAGTTCGGCATCAGAATGTACAACGATAATGATAACACGGATGCGCCGAAGAATTCAGTCACTAACACGCCATCGTTCCCAAATGAACTAACAGCAGTCAATATGGAAGCTGCATTCCTTCCATCGATAGTCAGCCTCACGCGTGCATCTGCATGTGTGGCTCACCTGGATGTAGTTCTCTTTGCCAGCGGCTCCAAATCTGTTGAACAACCAGGTCCTACCTCCGTAGTTTATCTCCGATGATGGTTGTTTGATTTGATCCGCTTCTTCCTTTTTCCCTCTTGATCATTTGATCCGTTGCGCTGTCAGATAATGTTTCCTTTCAATGCTTGCCTGATTTTGGTAACAAAATGTAGCGACTTCCAAACCAATAAGTCCCTGAGAGGCTGACGACGGGGCTTTCCTTTTTCAGACGCTCTTCCAGGCAAAAATCACCACGATACAAAAAAAAAAAAGCGTTTAATCCTTTATTAATGGCAAAAGAATAATCAACTCATAAAAACTGTTCACAAACTCATGTAAGTCATCACAAAGTCGTAGCAATAAAAACGTTGCGTGATATGTTGCGTTTTGCGGTGCTTGCGTTTTGCTTGTTGCAGCGGTCAACAAAAATACGGCAACCCCGCTCACCCTCTCTCCTCCACACAGGTGAGAAGGTGCCCCATTTCACCTATACTAATGTTCACGCCCACATCTATTTGACCTAGTTATTCCGTCAATGAAATAGCAAAACAACTTCACAAACAAAAAAATACAATATTCAAACCATCATCATATCTCATAATACAAAATACCTATTAATTCATTCATGGCTCCTACAAGGCGTGTGTGGCGGTTGTGTGTGTGTGCCTACCTGTTTTAAAGTTTCCCTGCCTTAGATCTATCTGCGCCAAGACTTAATTGTATTATTTCCTAAACCGTCTTTAAAAAAGTCTTATTATGTCATGCATTTTTTTTAGTCTGAGGAAAATACCCACCTTCTATCTCACCTTCTAGTCCGGTTTTCACTACAAGTATTTATGTTTTGTGCGTGTAAAGGATCTGCAGAGCTCCTTCACATTAGGAGGGCTGGAGCTCCTGTTGTGCTTCTCCATGTTCCTGGCCAACAGAAACACTTCCAGCATGTACCAGCCCAGGTCAGCGGTTTCACCTCTCTGCATCGCCTTCATGCTACCTCATCACAAACAGAAATGCACTTACACTTGTACATTTAATATCATCTCATCAGATCCCCCACTAATAGACTGGAGTAAGTCTATATCGTGAGTTCTCTCTACTGGGTGGGGTCAAACAAGATTTTCTCTGACCTCAAAAGTGTTGTTTTCCTCAGGCTAGGGTGGAAAACTCGAGATGAGAGAGATGGGAAATGGATGAGTGCATTTCGCATGTGGTGTCCATTTGGTGTACAGTTACAGCGGTGTGTGTTATGGAGTGAAGCTGGGTAGCAGTGGCCAGTGTGAGAATGATGGGCTGGACCCAATAGGATCCATTCCCTGGTTAGCATGCTGGGTTCTCTGTACTCAGTAAAAACCCAGTGGAAAGTTACACCAGCAATGTACCACAGAGCTTCAGTTCTTATTTTTTGTTAAACTCGTTCTGTAGGAATAGTTGTTTCATATCTGGAAACAGAAATGCCCCCCATTACATCCTTATAGAATGAGACACAATAAGCATGTGTACTTTCTCACAATGTATTTACCTTCAGCTATAGAATAAAAAAATAAAACAATAAAGACTGATTATCTGATGGGGTTTGTTGAGTTGTGCTCCTAACCATATTAGGATGTCCTTCTGCTGCTCTATAATAAATTACATGTCGAAAATCATGTTACAAAATCAGAATGGCATAAATCTGTCAATATTTAAGATATTTAAAACTGTTATGTAATATTTGAGAATAGGTTTTTCTTTGTTTAACATTTAATGCTTGGAGTGGCATTATACCACTATGTAATGTGTTATAATCACATGTAGAGTCCTTGTTTATTCCAACTATCAGACCGATAACCAAAGGTACTGAATTTACTGATACGTAGGTCAAAAAGTATTCTGTTTATGGACCTAGAACACTCAGGTATTTGATGGTTTGCTCTTAAGTTCATTAATTATACTACAAATTAGATGCATATCAGTTTCGTGTTGACTGTCTCTCAGCTGCCCTAGCTACTTTAATGCCCTCTTTTAACATGTTGTAACCCATTAGTAAACACTGCAAAGCTTGTGGTGCCAGCGTTATTTGGTAGTCAGCTGAAGGAGGAAGAATCCCAACAACCGCAGCTGTTACTTCTCACCGTGGTTGAAATTTGGAGCCAAGCTTTTATTTTTCTGTCAAACTGCATCCAAGACGACTGGTACCAGCGCTTGAGGAGGAGGAGAACAGACTGTTCCTGCTTTGTCAACTATCAAACACAGCGTAGTGTTGATACAGAGTCTCCCTCAGGCTGAAACAGCATGAGGCCAGAGGTCACAGAGGAATCTGGTGGTTATATCAGTTTCCAACTGGTAGGAATGTTGATGTTAACAGACCAGTTCACCCAAAAATGATTGGCGGGTAATTGGTCGGGTGAAGCTTCTGCGTCCATGTTTCTTCTGCTATTGTGTTGTGACTTCGGGGTAGCAGATAAATTCATATAGGGCCGTTGGTGCTGTCAGGACCACTGAAAGTTTCATTCTTTTCTTTTCTTGGCTTCTGGAAACTTGGATTCCACCAGTCAAACTGCTTGAAGATGCTTGTTGTTTTCTTTGTTACCTGTTGAAACAAGTCCCTATTTATATACATTATTCAGAAAAATGCAGCTGTGCTAGTTTGGCTGAAGCAGCTGACTTTGGATCAGTGTCAGTTGGCAGGTACTGTTTGAGTTTTCATTTTTGGGGTGAAATATTCCTTTAATAAAGGGCAGTTTAACCGGTGGCAGTAGTCTTCCACCTGTAGCGCATCAGTACGGAGCTGCTGATCACGTAAGAAGAATAAGTAACGATTCTTACAGCCTCATTTCACAAGTCAGTCGTCAGCAGCAGATAAGAGCAGCACCCCCACAATGTGTCTGTCTGTGTCGCCTCACAGGCTTTCGCTTATGCTGGTGTGTAATGGAGATTGCAGGTGCTTTGCAGCCACACACACACACACACACACACACACACACACACACACACACACACACACACACACACACACACACACACACACACACACACACACACAGATTCAGCCAGCTGTCCTCACTACATCTGCATCAGCGTGGCCCACTGAGACTAAATAGAAAGGCTTTCTGGAGCTCATCAGATGTCTGTCTGTTTGGTTCTCATGTTTTGTAATAAAAAGCCTCACAAGTTTTTTCAGCAGTTGTGCAAATCTTTAAGTGTCAATTACAGTAATTGCTTTTTCATTAAATTGAATTGAAACTAATATTGATATAACTTAATGTAACGAAATAATTTTTGCTTGTCTACTGTGATTTTGAAATCTGTATTCGTTTCTTCTGATTCTCTTCTGAACAAGTATTAAGGTGAAAACACCACATGTGAGCAACTGGCCTGACTGGTCTCTCGTCTTCACTCCATCATCTTCCTCAGAAATTCTCCTCTACAAAGCCCCGCTTAGAGCCCATCATGCTCCTCTCTCTCCTCTGATCCTCCACTGTGGGAGTGTCAGCAACAGAAAGACAGATGAAGCCTTCATTCATGTCATTTTACACTTAGCAGTTCCACCTGTGTTCAGGTTCATTAGAACATCTCGAGGACAGATGTTTTAGATGTGATTATGAAGCCGACTCTGAGACAGCTGCCATTAAAACGTTAAACCTCCTTTTAACCTCCTTCAGAACTCACAGTCTGTTCCCCAGCACATTTTTCCATCCTCATGATTTGAGTATCAATAAAGTCGGTTACATAAACGCTGAGAGCACAACCTCCTCTCCTCACTGGAGTTACATAAATCCTTGCAGGTGACCTCTGGGCTTTGAGTTAGTCATGTGAAGTGTGTGTGTGTGTGTGTGTGTGTGTGTGTGTGTGTGTGTGTGTGTGTGTGTGTGTGTGTGTGTGTGTGTGTGTGTGTGTGTGTGTGTGGTTTGTGGTCATCCCAGATGTGGTGTGATTAATCCTGGTGTGTAAAGTGAACACATCTGGAAGGGAGCGAAGAACATGAGGGATGTCACCCTGGAGCAAGTCGCTCATGGAAAAGATCACCACAGCCGGCTGCTCGCTGCACTATTTTCCGGTAGTTAATCTTGGATTGGTTGCTGCCAAGTTTGGGGAAGTTAGATTAAATTTTTGTGTGAATGGCAGATGCTCCCCTCTTCTGGCTCATGCAGGAATAGACTAAAGATATCTATATCTAGAAAAGACTCCTGTACCTCTGATATTATCTTTACTGGAAATGAAAAGCAATTACAAGAAGCTGTTCCTGCTGGTTCTCTGTTCTTGTTTGGCTCATACTGACACTACTGGTTTTTCTGGGGCTGCTGGCCCTTCCCAGTAGGAAGTAGGCATCTATGCACACTGAGATTATAATCCAGAGTAGTTAGAGCAATCTGTTCTCCAAAGCTCACTGTGAGGAGACACTTCAGACTGCCTGGCATACATTTACCACCATAGCAGCTGCTAATCTAAATGTGCATCATATGGTGGTTTTAAGAAATCCTTTGATTCAAAAAATAAGAAAAAATTCACAGCATCAAATGTAATTTGACAGTGTTATGAGAAACGAAACACTTCCAACGTGTTTATTAATCCTCAAGGATCTACAAACATAAGGTAAACATGACCGTGTTCGTTTTTGAGGAAACGCCATTAGAGTAGGACCCTGTTATGGGTGCAGCGAGGACATATGCTCAAAGCTTAGTCCTGCCTGAGACTGTGTGTTCGTAAAGCAGTCAGGCATCCCAGCTCCTTAGATTAGATTCATTCACCATTCACCATTCAACATCATCAGATCTGCAATGTAATAATGCTGGACAGGATGAACAATGAACATAAGATTCACGTTTATGTGGTGCATTGGATGTAAGCTGCCCGAGTATCCTTGAGGATCTGCACGGGTTTGGATGGAGCCCTGACGTTTGCGTGGCCGAGATATGACTAATTGGACTGACCTCCTTTCTGCTCCGACCGTGTGGCTCAGCTCTGACGTGTAGGCGGTGCTACGTCACTCCCCTTCACCTGCCTCCAATGTTTCTCTTGCAGCCGGCGAGCATGGCGTTAGCCTGGCGCTGACACACTAATGCTTGACATGTGGCCTACATATGGGCGCGTCGATGAGACCACCTGTTCAGACTTTGCTCCAGCAAGGCTATCTTTGTGGATGGAGCTTTACACGTTTGACCTGGGTGTTGGCTAATGACAGAGAGGTCACAGAGCACAGGCTGTTGTGTCCACACACACACACACACACACACACACACACACACACACACACACACACACACACACACACACACACACACACACACACACACACACACACACACACACACACACACACACACACACACACACACACACACACACACACACACACACACACACACACACACACACACGTTTGTCTGTCAGCTGAAGCTCACCTCACAAACTGTCAAGAACTCACCAGCAGTTGGAGCCGTTCGTGGTCCCGTATGATGAGCTGTTCCTATTCCTGAGGCCGGTGGATTCTAACTAAACAGTTAATTAATCAAATGTTTCTCTCAGAAACCCTTAGTTCACACTCAGGACAATCTGTCACTGAGACTGTGAAAGGAGTCGCAGAGAATATCACCAAATGTTTTGCTCTCTGCAGATATAAGGAGCTTAATATTCTGTAGTCACCCATGTCTGTCTGTATCTCTGTCTTTAGGTCTGTCTGTAGGTCTGACTGTAGGTATTTCTTTAGTTCTGTCTGTATCTCAGTCTGTAGTTCTGTCTGTATCTCTGTCTGTAGGCATGTCTGTGGGTCAGTTTGTAGGTCTGTGTGTAGGTCTGTGTGTAGGTCTGTCCATAGGTCTGTGTGTAGGGTTGTCTGTAGGTCTGTCTGTAGGTCTGCTGACCGTTTTGCTCACTTTCATCAACAAATTTACAATGAAAATTCAATCAACCTAATATTCATGGCAACAGAAACATAGTATCGGTGCTCACAAAATGATTTGATCTCATTATTTCACTATTTTGTTTTTATCATGTTTTCGGACTGACTCTCTAAATATCATTACATGTCTGCCATTTCTCTGTCTCTTCAATATTATGGGATATTTAAATGTTTGTGCTTATTATTCTATATTTAACAGCTGTTCTGCTATTTGTCTGGATTTTTGTTTTATATGTAAACATGAACAAAAAATTTAACAAAATAATCATTTTATTTAAAGTAACAGATGGAATGTGTGCGAACATTTGTTTCAGACTTTTGTTGTGGTTGGGGTTACAAACTATTTCCTGATTGCTTAATGATGGTGGCGTCAGCCAAGGCGTCCACTCTGACTTCTCTCTTGTTTGGCTTCAGTCCATATGTGTCCTGTTAAGATTAAAAGAACTGATGGGTATATGACAGTTTCCCAAATGTTACACATCCACACAATTAAAAAGCGCTGACACATCAGTGGACTGCAGGTTAAAGCTATTCCTGGATGAGCTGATGAATACATGGATGATCTCATTACTCACAGAAGCAGCTGAAACTCAAACAGCGCTGACAGTGTTGGGTACACAGACCTGATTTAGTGTTTTAAAGCCTCTGGATGTCCATGATGTCTTCAAGTTATGGCAGATATTTATAAACGTGAATAATTAATGACAACCAGCCTCAATGGAATGAATGTTAGGAACAGCTTGACTCTATTTTAATAAGCTCTAACATCAGATGGGAAATGACGGATGGGACCCGAGTTCTCTCTCTCTAGTCTGGTTGATTTTAAACCTGATAATTTTCTTAGTTTTTCAAAACAGTGTGAGATAATCTTTTATATGGACTGTGTCCTAAACTGATTTTACTTCCTCCACCTTTTAAAGCCTCAGGTTTATGTGTCCTTTCCTGCAAACAGTCGTCCTGCTGTCTTCAGATCGATCAATCTCATTTTTCACTTGGCGACCATCATCTGCTCTCATCCTGTGTGCTGAGCCGTCGTGCTAAGTGATAAAGTGGTAAAACTGAGGCCCAGCTCTCACTGATCTGTAATAACAATTAGCAGAATTGCAGGAGCTTAGCCCTGTTAGTGTAAGGAGACTGTTGAGCCCATAAATACTTGAATAGAGTGAGGTTTACGTTCCTGTGGCTGTCTAATCCTCCCTGTCCTGCAGAGTAATGGCTGTCGATGTTTTTCTGGGTGTAGCTTTTACTGTAGTTTTATTCCTTTACTCAGTGTTTCCTTGTTGAATATCATGTTTCATCATTCAGATCTGTCAGCCGAGAGTTTCTCTCTCTCTCTCTCTCTCTCTCTCTCTCTCTCTCTCTCTCTCTCTCTCTCTCTCGCTCTCTCTCTCTCTCTTTCTCTCTTTCTCTCTTTCTCTCTCTCTCTCTCTCTCTCTCTCTCTCTCTCTCTCTCTCTGTGGCTGTCCTTCACCCCCCTGTTATTTCCCTTTGGTCTGTGGATTTCCACACACGGCTGTGAGTGGAATTAGGTGTGGATGTCTATTTCCAAAAGCAAGTGACTGATGGACCCCCATGTGACATTGGATCCCCATCTGAAAGACATTCAAACTAAACCCACCTCTAAACTGTTGATGCTTTACGTAAAGCGCAGTTATCAGGATGAAGGACTGCAGCAATGGCAGATACTCAATTTAGCAATAAAGAGCAATAGAATAATTAATTTTTAATTCATTACGTTTCCAATCTGATCAATGTTTTAGTGGAGATCATGGTAAATAGAGAAATAAACTTCATTTGCGACACCACTCTACGAGACCAGCTGCTAACAGATGTCAGTATCATGGTGACAACCGGCTCATTGATTGACTATCTATTAGTGTGATTGTTTTTTGAGTAAGAATGTGATTTGGGACGTGACTACATGTTTCCTAGACAATGCTCTCCTCAGCCATCCTCCATGCTAGATTCCATTTCAGTGTACGGTGGCCACATATTTTTTTTTTAAAATTTTAAATTTTATATACTGGTTTGATCCCCAAAGGGAAATTAAGAAAGCACACTCTAGCTACTGATTACAAACGCATATGAGAATATACATATGAATATACATAACATATCAGAAACTTCTCTCCGCGCTTCCTGAAATTCCTGTCACTCTCTCTTTGTTGATGATGCTTGGCTGTTTTTGCTTCTCTCCCCGTGACAGTGAACGTGTCTACAGCTGAGAACAGGAACATTTCCTGTCTGTGGCTGAATGGGTTCACAGGCAATAGTCACGCACATAGAGAACCATGAACTTTTTATCTGTCAGTATCCTGAGAGTTTTGTGAAAGGCCTCCAGGCCTCCATCCAGGCTGACCATACTCACTGCTGATGTTTGTGCAAAAATGTTCATAATGAAGTACTTTATTATGTAATTAATTCACATGAGATCCTCTGACGCTTCCATTGTCATCATCTTCATTGTCATCATCCTTGATATTTTACAGCTGTTGACATTTAGGTTACATTTTAAATCTAAGAAAAGCTGAAACTCAACAGTTCATTTAAAAACACAAGTTAGATCCACTAACTATTCAACATATTCATCAAAAGCAACAGTTCAATTATGTTTTCCGTTTGCTTCAAATTTAAAACATCGTAGTTTATCTGGTGACCCTTTGACCCTTTGGAGTAGCCCGACCACTTTAGGCCAACAATAAACTGAACCAACTAGGTGTCCTGTAGCTCAAACGAGCTCCATTTATCAGCTTTATAGCAGAACAGGAACTTTAATTCCTGTGTGTTGACTTAAGCAGAAGAATCTGAGTTCTTCTGCAACCTCTAAGTTTCCAAATAAAAGAGTCTCCCCCCACTGAAGATAAGACGTGGGAGCTCTGAGGCTGCATCATGCTATCCAAGCAAATTGTTGGCACAGTGAAATTTCATATTGACACAGGCTTCTGGAGTGAGTGGGATTAGTGTTTGCTCAGAAAGATAGGCCTGTGTTCCTAACCACTGAACACATTTACTTAGCTCTTGTCAAACACATCCTATACAGGGAGGCAAACTGAGCAGCCGCTCAACCCTTCATCATCATCATCAGAGCGATTTAACGCCGACAATTTGATTTGTACCGAAAATCAGGTGTAATTGGACAGAGAGAAGATTTAACGCCTCAGGTTCTCAGGGAAATTACCAATAAGTTTTACTCTTCTGTTAGTCGCTGGTAATGGTTGCTTTGAAGTTTGTAACTCTGAAGTAATAAACGGGTCATGATTAGAGGTCGAGCAGTAGTGGATTGTTAGAAATCAATATAATAACAGCCGATTAATCATGAACATTCCCTCAGTCAGCATTGAAAAATCTGTGATGCATTAGAAACATGATCAAGTCAAAGAAATAAATAAAATAAATAAAATAATAATAATAATAAATAATAATAAATTAATAAAACTGATATTAGAATCAAATGGATAAACACGTAATATATAATTATGAATATATAAATATTATTTCAAGTCAAGTGCTCCCATTTTACCTCTGTGTTTAATCATTATTGGACCATTCATTCATTCACTCATTCACTCATTCATTTTCTGTACCGCTTTTACCACTTTCAGTATGGATTGTTTCTTTGTTTGAAAACTCAGGAAAAGATTTTTGTTTCAACTGACTGATGGGCCGACATCTAAAGACGTTTAGTCGACAGTGACTTCAAACAGAGACGAAGCAGCAAACACTCACAAATGAGATGCAGGACCAAGATTTTTTTATTTTTTTAAACTTGAATAAGTAATTTAAAAAAATTGCAGTTAATGCCCTTTTTCTTACTTCTTGGTTTTGTTGTTGCTTTGAGTTGTGGATTTAATTGTGTTAGCTAGTGCCGTTACTGTGTTAGAAACCAGTTCACTGGAACCATCAGACTGCAGTCTGGTCCTGTCGCTCGGCCAATAGGGGGGCTGGAGTCAGGGGCGCGATCGCTGTAGCACACATCATTAGGATCCAAACCCTCAGCGTGTCATTCAGACACCAATCCGGTGATTAATCAGAAAACACCAGTGTGTGAACGACTGCCTCTGATGTAATCCATCATCTGCCTGCAGTCGACACCGCCGTGACCTCCACCCAGTCTTTAAAGCAAACATGTTGGGTAATGAGGGCACGGCTGCTGGAGAGTGGCATGCTGGGGGATTTGTCTGTGGAGGCGGTTACATCATCAGAGAGCGGAGGCTTTAAACGGAGGTGCAACCAAACCTTCTGTGACTGAAGAAACCACACAGCTCACACCAGAGTGCACATCTTTAGCACACTGTTTGACTTGATGAGTGACGTTCTTTTGAGGTGAAATGCACAGGATGATCTGGGTGAGGATTGTAAGAGGGGTGTTGGAAGAGGAAGCCATTCTCTGATCATCATCAGCAGCAGCTGCTGCTGCTGATGATGATCACCTGTGATCATGATTAACACGTGTGATTCACGCTGGATGTAGTTGGACCTCACAAAAACACGTGACTGATATAACATATTTTAGTGTTTCTTCTCTTTTGTCACTCTGCAAAAGTCAAACATTGTTTCCTGGTTCATGTTCACCAGTTCTTAAGCGTCTGCATCGGTTTCAGGCATCGATAGGAAACCGTTCTGTGAGCCACACCCATCTCTCAAGTGCTGCATCGTGCTGACAAAGATTCAAGCTGAGAGCTGTGTGTATGTGTGGTGTGAACACATTGTTTTCAGGATCAGGTGCTTGTGGTGTTTTGTGCCTCATGTGTGGTTTATAAAATATCAGCTATCAGCTTAAGCTAAGCTACAGATTACTTACGGTTTTTGAAAATGTAGTGTGAACTTCTACAAGTGGTGAGAGTGGTGAGACGGTGTTGTCTGGTCTAGAGACAGTGTCACTGAGGAAAAGACAGGAGACAGAGCTGGAGATACCAGAGATGAAGATGCTGAGGTTCTCTCTGGGAGTGACCAGGATGGATAGGATCAGGAGTGAGTACATCAGAGGAACAGCACATATTAGAGGTTTTGGAAATAAAGCCAGAGTGGCCGGACTGATATGGTTTGGACATGTCCAGAGGAGAGAGAGTGAATATATTGGTAGAAGGATGCTGAGTTTTGAACTGCCAGGCAGGAGGCCTAGAGGAAGACCGAAGAGGAGGTTCATGGATGTAGTGAAAGAGGACATGAAGGTAGTTGGTGTGAAAGAGGACTGGGCTTGCACTAGCCGATTGCCACTACACCATAGGCGAAGTAAATTCCAGAGTGGCTACAAGGTTTTTAGCCTGTGTAGCCACAGTGGCGTTCTTATTTTTAGGAAAAAAAGGCTAAAACTTACAACTTTTTTGGACTCGCGAAAATCCCCAAGCGATAACATAAGAAAACAAACCTTTTCTCTCGGTAGGCTTTGCACATGCCGACGGAAATAGCCGAAGTTACCCGAACGCTCCCGATCATTAAATATGCACTCGGGTCATGACCTCCTCTCGTCCAATGAAAAAAAAAGGATTCTATTTTTACAAGCTAAACCCGCAAATTGGTGTACGACAAGGCGAGGACGATTGATCGAAAGAAAATGAGAATAGAGTGTTTTATAGTAGATTTTGTGTTAAAATTCTAATGGAACAGTGGTGACAGACCGATCACAAGGTAAATGAAAGTTATTGTCAATACTTTTTTATAGTCTTAGACTTTTGATCTCTATGACCGGCAGGAATAACTAGCGATGCATGTAAATGTGTATTTAACTGGCTTGCTATTTTTCATGCCTTTTTAAATTGAAATGAAAAATCACATTATCGAGAAGAAAAAAAAAACTAAACTATGGCATACCAATGGTGTTGTCTAAGTCAAAGTTAAAATTTATTCTAGTCCAAATAAAACTTACATTTAAACATTGAGTAATATTTTGTATGACTGTATCTTCACATAGTAAATGCAAGTTTTCAGTTGTTGAATGTCACATTTATACCTGCATAAAGTAGGATAGAAATAAAGATAGTTAAGCTTGAACTGTTGACGTTAGTGTATTTTTGTAGGTAAACTGAACAGAAGATTTTGTCCTCAAAATGCACCAGAATGCAGGAAAACAACCCCATTTTCTAGAAAAATTTCACGAGGGTCTCCCACCCCACCAGCCACTCCGCGACGAGCGTTGCCGCTGTCTTGTACACAGAATGAGGCTTTTTGTGGCTTACTCAATTCTTTTACACTGAGCCACAATGGCTTAGTCATACTATCTCCAAGTGCAAGGCCAGGAAGAGGATGCAGAAGACAGGGTTAGATGGAGGCAATCGATTCGCTGTGGTGACCCCTGATGGGAAAAGCCGAAAGGAGAAGAGGAGGAGAAAGAATCACTTGTAGAAGTGATTCTTTCTCACTGTAGTTTGGTTCGTGTTGTTTGCGAGATTGAAGTCATGACACTTCCTCAACCATAAGAAGCTGGTTCTGGTGTAGAAGATCTCTGCAGTGGGAGCACTCGTCAGTGTGATATTTGACTCAACAATCAGGTTTTGTTTGTCTGCATGTTGGCGGAGCCCCGTGGGCCGGCTGGAAGGAATGGCACCGCTCCACGACCATCGAACATTTAGTCGGACCAAGGTCTGTAGACCTCTGGTCTAATGAGGACTGACGTTCATCACCGAACCGTCCTCACCCTGATTAGATCAGACCGGCCAGGCTGCTCTACACGGGCTTGATATTCTGAACTAAATCAGATTGGAATCTTTTCCTCACTTCCATTATATCATACTGTTATTCGGCTTGTTTACAAGTGATGAATGAGCTTTGAAATTTTAGTGGTCTTTTCTGTGCTTTACATCACAGGAAACGGAATAATTAACGTATGGACATATGAAAACTATGGGTGTCAGCATGATTCGGAACAGCCGGTCCATCTCCAGCAGTGCCGCTGAAGATTTACAGCTTCGCGTGATGAGTCAAAATCAAAAGACAGTTGTGTTGCTTGAAGATTTTTGTTCTTGTATCAAAATGATAAACATTTTGTTTGTGTCTTGTTATGGGCTGGTGAGAAATGAGTCTTTTTTTATACTCTCAACTGTTTGGTTCATTCCTGATTTAAAGTTTAAAAAGGATTCATTGTAAAAATGGAGATTTATGTTCCTGCATTCATGTAGAATTTTGTTTGACTGTTAACAAATGAACACGGCGGAAACATGTGACCAGAGGGCTTTCATTCTTATTATTATATTATCTTTGTAGATCAAGTGAATGATTTAAATTTTGACATATTCTTCTGAGAAACTCTCTAGACAGATCTGAACAAATTTATCTTATGAACAAAAACCCATCATTTAATAGCTGAGCTCTAGCATCATGACAGTTTAATTAATTCTGATTTTATAAATCAAGATTTCCTGCATCAGGGAGCCCTGAGGTATATATCTTTTCTTCTCTCTTTCTGTCTTCCTCTTTTCTTCTCCTTTACTCCTCATTTTGTTCATCCCTCATGGTGCCTCATTTGCTCGTGGTAATGAGATGAGGTCAACACTGCACTGTTGTTTCCCCGTGAATGTCCTGGTGAAGTCAATGGTGAAACAAGAAGCTCAGTAATCCGGTTTGTCCTGAAGCACTTTGTGCTGCGTTTAAGCTCCAAGTTATTTTGTTCTTGTTGTTGGATCTTTGCTACATTAACCTCTATAGAAAGTGAACACTTATGTAACACTGGGCCAAAAGTTCAGTTGAGGGAAAGCTTCTTTTTTTTCTTCTCCTTCTTTGAAATTGTCACATGGCAGAAAGAGCAGGAATAATGAAATGAATGGCTGAAGAACAGAGCAGACACTGTTTCCTAGTGTGAGAAATGACATTGCATCAAAGGCATCCCGACAATGTTTGAAATAAATCCTGTAAGACAGCTGTGCTTCACAGAAAGAGGCCTCTGCTGCAAATAGTGATCCCACACAGGAAAACACTGCAAGTTCAGTTTCCGTGTTGTACTGAAGAAGGTCGGCTTTCAGAATGTTATGAAATGAAGCTTGTGCTTAATTTCTCGTCTATATTTCAGATGGACGGTATTTTAGCCAGTCGCGGGTGTAATAGCTTCACAAATACTGGCAAATTCAGTTTTCATTATTCTGTTTTTTTATATTTAAAAAATTATTTGGTCAGATATGTGTTTCATGAAGTCAGAGGAAACAGCAGTTTGGATGTCAGAGAAAGGACAGAGTGGTGTTATTTGACTTGTTATTTAATTTAATTTAAAAATGGGAGCGGGCGTTTGAACAAAACATGAAGGGAGTGTTTTAAAAGGAGATTAGTTTTGGACCTTTTACTCCAAATGTTTGGTTTTTATAATGGAGTAAATGTAGATAACATAAAACATAATAATCATGGCGAAAGGGGACCATTCGTTCAAGATTATTTGTAAACTGAGCTAAATTTTATGTACAACAAAAAGTCCAAGTTAAAATATTCTCTTCTTGTTGTAAATGTTACCGGGAGGTGTCGCTTCGCCTTGTATTCTGCATGATGTAGGTTAACATTGATGTTATCATAGACTGGTGTCTATGTTGTTTATCATTCCCTCATTGATATACATGTGTTGGTTGGTCCATTCTGATCTCCACTGGGTGGAAACAGCATCATGTCTGAACTAAAGTTTATTTCCTGAGATTATTTCCTTCAGCCCCTTTGACTGGTGAAGGCCCAGTGGGAGTCATTTTCCAGTTGAAATGCCCCCCGCCCTCATATTGGAATCACTGAGCCTCGTCATCAACACCTATAATCTTAGCGACACACGCTTGATTCTCTGTGTTCTGGACATAGATCTGTATGTGTTATGTCACCTGTTGTTGAGGTGTGTGTGTGTGTGTGTGTGTGTGTGTGTGTGTGTGTGCGTGCGTGCGTGCGTGCGTGCGTGCGTGCGTGCGTGCGTGCGTGCATGCGTGTGTTTGCATCAATGGATGCATCAATATGAACCTAGAATGAGATGGAGTCGTTGTTTAAGGCGTTCCTCTGCCGTCTGTCTCACTCCCTTCCTGTTTGGTTTTATAGTGTAGTGGACCTTTGTCATATTTTTGTTCTGGTCTCTGTCCCTGTTGACCCGTCCAACACAGAGATATTGTAATCTTGTGTGTTTTGAAGTATTTGACCCGCCAACCTCGGCTGCAACGAGAGCGCTCTGACATTGCAAACCTCGGCCAAGGCTGAGCGTTCCCTCCAAAGGAGCCCCCCTAAGAGTTACATTCCTATTCATATGCAACACCTGTATTTAGATTCTTTCACCATGAAAACATACAGCCACTCATGGTGTAGTGAAAACAGCTGTTCCAGAAGAGTCAGTATTTCCTGTTTCACCGGGCGGCTTCATCCAAACGTTCTTTCACCTGCTCCCATCCCTGATATCTATCACCAGTAATAGTCATGCTAATGTTTCTCTGACTATGTCAGCTACATCTCTGCCCTCAGGCTTCTCTCATTGTTAAAGAAAGGTTTACCTCAATCATCCAGTGGTTCCTTTCTCTGGGGCGATGTCAAACCATTTTCATGGTAATTTATTAAGTGGTTTAATAAAATATAATGGCTTCTGCTTGTCGTATCATTCTATGGGGTTCTTAATGAAAATCTGTCTGATAGTTATTGTTTTAATAAGAC